>NC_088357.1:47945000-48245000 GCF_036884655.1 Musa acuminata AAA Group
AAAAAAAAATATATATATATATATATATATATATATATATATATATATATATATATATATATATATATATATATATATATATATCTGAAGAAGTGAATATTATAACAAAAATCATGACACGATGCAAGTATACTGATTGAATATAGCACGACAAACAATCATTTAAGGTTGTCATAAAATCAAGGAGAACCTATAAATGTCATAAAGATGAGTAAATTCATGTAGAGCAGCAAAAGCAGATTTGGTTATATAACAAAGATAAACAATATGGTCCAAAACTGTATAGTGATATTAAATGGTGCTTAACGGTAAAACAGTTGCTGGCATCGAACCCAAATCTTTAGGATAATTGCTATTCCATTTGCTTTGACAGCTATTGGTAATTTTATGGTCAGAAGAAAACTCAGAGGGCAGAGAAGAAGGGGTTGGTGTGGGAAAGGAGGCCATTGAAGCAATGAGGTTTAGGTTTGCTAATAACTTTCAAGCCATTGTATTTTCAGCAAAGGATCCCAAATTTCCTGACCTTCAGCAATTTTGCCATCCAGTGGCCATAAACAATAACAAAGTGAACAACCAATGCATTGCCACTAATTTTACCTGCTTATTACATGGCTAACAACCTTTTTGGCTTCTCTGAATTTGTAGAGATGTCCTACAGCATGATTACAATTAAGATTCTCAGTTCAGTTTAAATGCTTAATCTCTAAACTTGACCATGGTCATGTCTTAAGTGTGGTAGTCAAGATTCTCTTCCACTCTCTTTGTGATGTTGTTTCATGGGAAAAGTGACCAACAACAGAAAGAGGGAAAAGCAAATGTGACATAACAAAAAGGATGCATGAATTACATAAATCATCTAATTATAATTACACATGAAGCAATAATCAAGAATAAGGGATGCATTGTTTTACCTGAATAAAGGTTGCAGGATCTGTTGTGATATTCAGCATGATTGTGAGACTGTCAACAATCTAAAGAATGAAGCATGTAAGTATTCATTCATATTGCTGAACAAAGGCAATAAGAAATCCAAGCTACCATACTCCAAAATAACGATTAAACCCAAAAGGTATTGTTATGCCAATAAATTCACTGGTTTTAGCACGAATTTAATGAATGGTTCAGATTGTACTTTAAACATTGCAGGTTATGTTCATTGAACATATAGATAGGTTGGATAACCTAATATATTCTATCCCTTTGCTCCTTATCTTAACTTCCAAGCTTCCAAACACCTCAGTCAACTATATAGCACATGTTCATTGACCACAAGGCTTCCATATTTATTTAATTCTGAACCAGAAATATCAATCTAAATTGGATTCAACTGAGGCAAAAATAAAGTGCAACTAAATTATTGTCTAGTGAACAATTTTCATTGCTACATTTATGGGGATCATATGAAGTCAGCCAAAATTAGCTAAATCAACTAGATCAATCGATTTCCATCCAGATAGACTGTCGTCTCAGCTGATCTGAAGCTGTATCAGAGCAGAATAAACCAATTGCAACTAAATTCAGCATGTCTCAACTGATCCTACCAATTACAATAGATTGCTAGCCAACTAGTGTAGTCACCGGATACGCAGATGCTCGCCTAGGCACTCGGGCGAAGTGAGGCATGGCCAGAGCACCTGCTTATTGGGTTGGACAGGCAACTTCACTCTACTGAATTCTGAATTTTTATAATGAAATCAATCAATAAGTTTATTGAACTAATATTTTTTTAAGATAAGTAACAAAGGAAATATATTGATCATACACTCGGACTACCGAAAGAACAAATGTTGAGCCGGAGGATTGGTCAATATGCTAAAGAACAGACTTCATGCTAAAGGTTCGGACATCATGTCGAAAGGAACGGATATTACATTGGAAGACCAAACGATATGCCGAAAGGAGCAAACAATATGTCGATGATAAGATGATGTGTCAAAGGTTCATATAAAGGGTCATAAGATCATAAGACATGGCAAAAGCTTCGATGTTATGTCGGATGAAATTGTTAAATCGAGATCGAAGTGTTTTATATCAATTGAAGTCATTGTCGGGATAATTTTGAGCCCAAGCTTACAGCAATCTTTAGGCTTGAGTCTGGGCCGAAATTAGGCCCATTAGAAGGCCAAAGAAATGGCCTATACCAAGCTTAGATGGTGGTACCACCAGGCCTATGCGATGGTACCGTCTAAGTCAATTGATAACACAGAAATGTTGTCAGCACTATCGATGGTAGTACCACCAGTTTAAGCGATAATACCACCTAGGGCAACAATGGTACTACTTGAAATTCAAATTTTGCGAAGGTGATACCGTAGAGTATAGATTTGCAGCTTGTGTCAAAAGTTATAATAGTAGTACCATCCGGTTTTAGTGGTAGTACCACCAATACTTCAAAATTTTAAAAATTTAAATTTTTAACTGTATTTTTAAAATCTTTTAGGGTCTATAAATATCTCACTCAAGCTTGGTTGATAGATCATCCATTTTTGAGATAGTGAGGTGTTGTAAACTCTCATTTTAAGCATAATTTAAGTCTTCTTTTGAGTTTGGTCATAATATTAAGTTATATAAAGTGAAAGATCTTTTATTAAAAATGAGTATGAAGGTTATTTTCTAAACCTGAAAAATGAAAAAATTATAACAAGATAGTCATCCTCAATTGAAAGAAAAAAAAAATTCCAGAAAGATCATCCTTTTTAAAACCAACAGGTTGTTTAGGAAGAATAGACCTAAAGAAGGTACTGAACCTAACTAGAAATGCTTAGGAGTTGTATCTAACAAAGAATGGCAATCACCTTAGTTTCTTTGAAAACACCATTTGGGTCACTTGTCACAATCCACCCAAGACGCCAACCAGGCACCACCCATCTCTTTGATATAGACCCCAAGGTAAGGACAGGAACAGTGGACCCAAAAACACCCATTGGCACAAAAGGGTTACTCCCAAAAACCAAATGGTCATACACTTCGTCTGCAATGACCATTATGCCAAGTCTCTTTGCAGTGTTGGCTACCTGAAAAATAATGACCACATTTTATGATTTAATATTTTCAACATCTGCCACATTAGTCGAACTTACAGGATCAGAGTTTCATCATCTAAAACTAACCTCTGCCAAGTGCTGATAGGTGAAAACATTCCCACAGGGGTTACCAGGGTTGATGACCACCATAGCGACAGTGTTATCATCTGCCAGAGCTTCCACAGCTTCGAGATCAATCTCCCAGCCCTTCTCTGGGAGTAGGTCAAAATGGCGAACCTCTAGACCACTAACGCCAGCTCGAGCCTCGTAAAATGGGAATCCAGGTCTAGGCAGCAGTATGTTCGCACCCGGACGGGCAAGAACATAAAGTGCTATCTCGATTGCCTGGCTGCAGCCCGCGGTGAGGAAGATGTCCTCGGTCGACAGCTTATAAGGGAGGTCACGTGAAAGGTACTCCGCGATAGCGCTATGATCAGGCCCACAGCGTCAGAACATTAACCATACAAGAAACCAGTGAAAACTTTAAAGCATTGGATAGCGATCACTACCAAATAAAGAACATGTTACAAGGAATGGCATTTCGTGTAAAGAAATGACACCAACCATGAAAAGGAACAAAACAAAACCAAAAGAACGATATATGAATCGTCTGGAAGATGGAATATTCTTCGAAAAGAACTGTCTTTTTAATCAAAATATCATCTTTTTAAGAGCAGCACTGAATCCAGCTTCAGAAATAACTAAGCATCAATAGAAACTCTAGATTACCGAGGCAACAGCATGAATAACAAACAGAACTGAGACAAAGCAACGGAGCACAAAAGAATAACGAAGATGGACGAAAATTTTTCATTTGTTTCTTTCTTGGTCTTTCCATTAAGGTGATATTGTTTTCAGGGAGAATCACCGTCGAGCGGGAGGAACCCCGATGTTGGGGGCATAGCAGTTGAAGTTGGCGGATCGGACGGCGGCGACAATGGCGTCCTCGGCCACGGCAGTGGTGCGGAAGCACGGGAAGGCGGAGGGGTCGCCGTGGCCGAGAGGGAGCACCGGTCGGGGGCCGTCGTCCTGGATGTTGGCGATGACCTTATTGAGGACCGCGCGGATGCTGGCGGCGGAGACGCTCGCCAGCGACGCGTTGGGACCGAAGCGCCATCGCCCCGGCGCCGCTGCGCCGTCGACACCCCCGTTATCCATCGCGAACCTGGCTGTCGATGGTGGGACGGCACGAAGGGTTAGGGTTCTCGAGGGCTCATGAACTGGCGACCGAGGGGGGACGTCAGGTGGAGAGGCGTTACCATCACGATTTATTAGGACCGTGAAATGCTTTTCACACCCTCCAAAGAAGCCCCATGCCGAAACCGGGACGATCTTGACCGTCCACACCATCATTCTCTCACAATCTTCGTTGGTTTATTACGCGGGAAGGTCTCTGCTGCTGCGGAGTACGTTAAGGTCGAGTCAGCTTGAAAGCAAGGAGGCGTTGCGCCTGTGCGGTCGACGCCTGCGCACGAGCTTCCAGATCAGCGTCAATCGGTGGAGCCCACCGTCGCAGCCAGAAAAAACGAAAGCTGCTTGGAGTTTTTCGACGGACAGCGATCACGTATTCCGTCATCTCGATTAGACGACGAGGACGCAGTTTGTCCTATCCCGTTGGTGGGCCCCACATGGCTTGTCCAATCGACTCACGGACATACAGAACGTCCCCATCTTTACATGCTCGGTCGGGACAGCCTCTCACCTTTGACGTCCGTCGCAATGTTTTCAAATATATTTATAACGTTTTTAGTAGAACGAATTCTTAAAAAATAATTTAGTTTTAATTTTCAAAATGATCTTAGACCACTAGTTTTCTATTTTAGAGAATTTTTTTGGTATTTTTATGAATATTTAAGCATCAAAACAGTGTATCATTTTTTTCTATTTTCTACTTACTTTTTTCTCTTTATATCTCATTATTTAAATCAAAATTTTCTTCTTCATCTTCCTTACGAGGAAGAAAGCGAAAACTGCATCATGTTGCGTTACAGTAATGCCCTAAACAATTGGGACGTCTCAACAAAAATGCATTAATACATCTGATCCTTTAAGCAGCCAAAAATCATTCGTAAAACATCAAACATGTACTTGTTATTTCAGAAAATGTGATGGGAGTAAAACCATAGTTTGAATGGTTTCCTGTCTCGTGCAGTTCTGAGATGAAAGATCAATACAAATCTTGGTTGAATTGTGGCTTCTACAGTACAGGCATCGCATAGATAACCATGTAAAGCCAATGGAGTGTAACACTTGCCGATAAGCAGCATCACGACGAGATCAACCGTAAGAGCACAAACCTTGCTCCAATCTGAAATCGGAAATCTTCAACAACTACAATAATACAAAGCATTTTTCCAATGGTGATATGTGTAAAATTTAGTACCACAAACAAATATGGTAAAGAGTAATGCGAGCAAGGTATCATTCAGATATGATCTTGCTGGGTTGCCTCGTCGTCATCGAGCACAGAGCCTGTATTTTCATCTCTTCAAGCTACTTGGTCCTTGCTTTTTCTTGCTGCGTGAGGTTAGAGGACCATTAAGCTGATAGAATATAAACTGTTCATTAAGCTGTATTAACAAATCAGACTGCAAGTTTCTTAAAGAAAACCCAAAATGTTCATCATGAACATCATGGCGTCTCCTCTCATCCGTTCTTCGCACAAAGTCAGACTGGAATGTTTAACAGGCAAAAAAATTTCAAGGATTACAGGCCAGTTACTAATTGTTGAATTATCAAGTGCAGGAACCTAAGTTCAAATGCCATGTTGATTCATTTCACTCGAAGAAATGGAGGAAAATGAGATTCGATAGACGATTTCTATCTCCTCTCCTCTTGCAATTAGAAAAAGCTTTCTGCATCTTTTTCCTTATATGCCAAAAGAAAAACAAATCCATGTGTTTGATGGCCATTTGACATAATGACAATAATGGAAATAAGTTATTTAGAATTTCACATAAACCAACATGTCCATCATTTAAAAAAAATATAATCGAAAATTTGCTTCAAGTTTTTAAGCATTATACTGACAGATGATGACCGAGATAAAATAACTCAAAAGAGATCAAGTCAAATGATGAACTGAATGTATAAATTATACATAAACTTAACAGGAAAAAAAGCAGTTTGTTTTTTTTTTTTTTCGTGACAGATTAAACTGCAGATCAAACAGATACGGAAGTTTAAAGAAATTATAGGAGTATCCAGACTGTACCTTGAGTTAGGTTTATTAATGTTCTTGGTGGACATCTCCCTTTCCCCCCTGCCAAATGCAACCTCGTCCATGCTTTGCCCTTGCCTCCTATATCGGCCACCAGATGCCACAAATCCAGGGCATGGCCTAAAGGCTTTTATCGGCCACCAGCCAAAGCCCGGGACAGTGGCTATCCCACCCTGAATCCGTCCCTTGCCATTGCAACCTTTCTCAATTTCCTCTCTTCCACAGGTCTTGCAGCCCCTTGAGATATAATCTCACACCATAAATAATTCAGATAGCAGAAAATAGCTGTTTTAGCAAACTAACACCAAAACAATACTGTAAGCTGCAGATGGTCATAATAGACTACTATTATGGGTGATATAAACATGACAATCAAGAAGATAAACATATTGTAGCCAAAGAATTTATTGTTGTTGGAAAATTAAAAAAAAAATCCCAAAACAAGTATGATAAATGAACTTGTACATACCTTCTCTTTAAGGAATTTGTGTCCCAAGAAGTGTCGAATCACCAACTATTTGGATCAATATTGTGGATCCAAAATGTAATCACCAATAGAGAAAACACCCTCTTTTTTACCACTCAAATGTGTGATAATAAGAATGATAATTGGAATGCTTTTGCAACTCTCTTAACCCCTATTTATACGGTTCTTGGCATGAGGAGGTTATATTATCGTAATTTTCCCTCATGAATTATGCTCATTCGTTTGAGGATTTAACCTTTGTAACTCATCCAATGAAGGAGGGGAATTATTCTATATGACACCTACAATGAAGAATGGTTGTAACTCCTCCATTACTCGGTGAATGTGATGACTCCAACGAACGAGGGTAAGGAGTCACTTGGTGAGAAGTTATTCTTTGTAACTCCTCCATTTGAGGACTCAACCAATACTAGTGGTTAACCAAATTGACCCAACCCATCATGGGTGGACCGATCCTCCTTTCACTTGTTAATCATTTAACATTAAAGAAGATGCAGGCACTGAAGGAAGAAGGACAAAGATACTCCATATGTGAATTTTATATTAACATTAAAGAAGAATTCTATCTTGTGCAGGACAAAGATGCAGGCACTCTTTACTCTTAAAGAAGAATTTTATATTAACATTAAAGAAGGACAAAGATACTCCATACTCCATACTCTTAAATATTCACTTGTTAATCATTTAACATTAAAGAAGATGCAGGCACTGAAGGAAGAAGGACAAAGATACTCCATTCCATCTTCAGCTTGTACAAATTTCTGTAAATTTGAAACAACAATCTTCCTATGTTTCAACTTGCAATCAAGATGCTTAAGCCTTAGATAACTTGAACAAATGATTACAAGATTTAGGCTTTTAAGATTTTACTCTCCCAAGATTTATACCAAATGTTTCCAATAATCTGCGCACGGCGAGGATTGGCCATAGCCGGTCTTAAATGCCCCAAAGAAATCAGTAGCCCTGACTTCCAATCGATCAGTACACAACTTCGTGCAGAAGCACCAATCTATATACTAATAACAGGTTCTACAATGACATAATACAAATACAAATGTGTTTACTATTCGATGGCACAAACATATAGAGATAACAACCCAAAAGAACTGATGAAATCATAGCAGAAGTTCATACAGTTGAGTTGTTCAAGGGAAGAATTTGAATCGTATAGGATACCTGAACTGGGGGTCCTCTGTGCCTTCAATCAGTGATTCGGCTTCATAAGGGGAGAATCCTTCTCTAGGAAGAGGAAGGGTGGAGCTATCGTCTTCTTCCTCTGCTGCTTCTTCGGTTACAACTGGATAAGAAGCATCTGCGGAAGGAGTCGAAGAAGAAGAGCAGCAAAGGGTGGACTTGCGAGGTGGACTCACGAGTTGAGGATGAGGAATAGGTGGAGGAGGAGGGGAACGGCGTGGAAAGAGGAGAAATTGGGAAGGTGGAAGGGAGATAGACGCGGCCATCAGAACACCAAAGAGGAGCTGTGGCTTCCGAAACCAAGAACAGGGGAAGAAGGCACTTGTAAGCCACACGTGTTACGAGACGACAGAAGACCTCAATTCCTGTTAATCTTACAAACGTAAAACATTTAATCCCAATTCTTTTTTAAATTATTAATTTCATTGATTAAAAAATATATTAAAAAAATAAAAAATATATATATAATTTTATTATTTTTAATTATTAAATTTATATTCACTTCTCATCCTAATTGATTTCTCTTTCTCTCATCTTTTTGATTTACTTTCCGACGCTCGTCCACTGCACCCGCTCGACCTACACCGCTCCATCGTTGTCGCTTCTACACCACTCAACCGCTATAGCCACAGCACCTGCACCACTCGCCGTCGACGCTCCTGCACCGCTCCATCATTGTCGCTTCCACACCACTCAACCGCCATAGCCACAGCACCTGCATCACTCGCCGTCGACACTCCTGCATCGCTCGACCACCATTGCTCCTACATCGTTCAGTGTGATAGCGACGAGGCACGTAGAAGAGACAATGATTAAGTGATGCACGAGTGATGACGATCGAACAATGTATGATCGATAATCAAGTGGTGCAGTGCAGGTGTAGCGACGATTGAGTAGTGTAAGTGCAACAAAGTTATGATGAACGATATATTACTGCAATGACGATACAAGTGCAATGACGATCGAGCAGATATGATGGACGAGCAACAGGCAAGTAAGTCGAAAAGAGATGAGAGAAAGAGAAATATATTACTGCTAGAAGTGAATATAAATTTAATTATTTAAAAAATAATACAATTATATTTTTATCTTTTTCATTCATTTTTTTTACATATAACAATATATACAATTTTTTCATCTACAAAGTTAACGACATAAGAAGAATTGATGTTTCATATTTGTAAGTGTAGAGACCCTAATATTACTTTTTAAAATATATGGATTGAGATGCTAACCATGATTAACTATAGATTAACTATAGAGGAGATCTCTTTTCATATATGGAGAAAGAAAAAAAAACAAAGACTTCTCAGCAAAGAGTCAGCATATGGTGTCAAAACGGTTAAAAGCTGGTCCAATTCCTAGTGCTCCTTCGTAAAGCGCACGATATTAAGTGAATGCACACAAGAATAGTTTGCATCCTTCAACCACTAAATGCTTGCCATAACAAAGAACCAATGGGACTTTGCAAAATTCTGGAAGTTGATCAAACCTAAAATATAGAGAAGTTCTGAATAATATTTTGCAATGCTGGAAAATACATCTGAACCATAAAACAATCATGCCAAGTTGGCAACAAATCAGCCTTTCTTATTTACTGTAGTCTTAATATCAGAACTATTACTCATACATAAGTTTAACAGAACTCGGGCAACAAAACACCCAAATGACTTGTTTAGTTCCTCCTTCGGACTAATAGACTTGTATGATGAACGGAGCCTCGGCTTTGTATAATCGAGGTGGAAATGTCAATTGATTGCCAGCATTTACAGCAGGCAAGTTAGTTCTTAAACCTTTGACATTAGGGTTTAAGTTTTCCTACAATACCCATTCAGGGCTTTGCCCTTGCAGCATTCTTCTTGTATGTGCAAAAAATTCTCAAGTAATCATAAGATCATCTGATTCGGTTCGTGAAAAGAAATTTCACATCACCTGGAGCTGAAGAACTCCTCTTTGCAGTAATTTGCAAGATGACACCATCAGCAAGCATACGCTGAAGAACTCTTGCTATATTCTTAGTGTCATCAATCCCAAGGTGATGACTTCCCAACAAGGGTATTTCCAGTTCCCTCAGCATTGTCATCATTCCTGTTGCCTGTCACGAGAGAGAATTAATTAGTAATATAGGATTGCTAAGGACAGACACAAATTTTAAAAAAATGTTAGTTCCTCCAATAATTGCAGTATCTGTGGAGAATAGACAATAAAGGAAATATGCTCACCCTTCTCTTGTAAAAATTGAGGTATATGTCCTTCAGATTGATCCACTCCATGAAGTATGGAGGAGTCTTTATCTTTGAAACTTTGCATTGCTCAGGAATCTTCGTCTTCAAGTCCCAGTTCCCACTGTCATTATAAGGCAAACTAAGCATGTCTGATTCTTACGTCAATAGGTTGTTTCCTAGGTTAAGGAAAATTATTTGATGCGTAAGTTTTCCCAAGCAACTTTAAGGGTGACAAGTTTAAGATCCTAAAATTTTATGCTTATAACCAAGAAGCGAGCTTTAAATTTCATATCTGTGTTACATAATACATGATGAATTCTGACCTATAGCATACTCATTACACAAGTAGTGATTTTTAAAAGCAATAAACAGGGCAATATCCTAAAAGTCGATAACTCAGACTGAGTAGTTTAGTTGTCAATAAAGCAAAAGCAAATAAGCATATTAAACACACATTTCAAGAGACTGATTACAAGAATCCACAATTCAACCTATGAAAATATCAAGGTGCTTCTGCATGATTTGGTCAATTACCCTGTTCATTAAATGGTCTGTTCGAGTTGTGAATAATATACATGAGGTAGTACGCATGAAATAGATGTAAAATAGTGAAGCAGAGAACAGTCTTTGCAACAAGTGTATTATCAAATTCAGTGAACAAAAAGTAAATGAATAATTCAAGTAGCAGATACTTGCCAAGAAATGTACAAAAAAAATTCCCATTAAGAAGTCAAGGCAACACCTTCTTTGCTATAGTGGACTTGTGTGGTCTGCATCAACCAGCACAAGCAGCCACCATTTTTAAGGTGTGAGAACACCAGCACATGGCAAGGACCACCTATGTTGATATGATGTCGACACAGTGTGGCACAGTAAAAAACTTACCTGAGTTCTACAAGACTCAACAGAGTAACAGTAGATACAAAAATTGTGTATGTCCAACATGTATAATTTGTACAAACGAGATAATGAAACATTTGTTAACTAGTGATGCAGAAGGAATGCCCGCAGGTGGTGTCAAATCCAAATAATACAAAGCAAAAATTCTAGCTGACTCAACTAACAGAGACAAGCTAAGAAACACAAAACCATAACATGAAGCCAAAGACGACATACAGTTATTCATAATAACAACTAACCAAGTTACAAAGGCTGCTCGATTAAGTAAGCCTCCTTGCTCCTTCACCCACAAGTGATGTTTTTTCATCCATAGTTCAAATTCATGAAGCACATCTTTAAATGGGATAGCTGTATCATGCCACACCCTGCAAATCAAATAGGTAGTTTAATGACTTTAATCCCTGTTCTTCTGTGAGACTTCTCTAAATTAAATTAACCTAAAACAACAGCACTTGAAAAGAATTTTTAAATGTTCACATTAATGTTTCATGCATCTTGTCATTTCACTCTTCTTCTACATTCTTCTGAGTCTAATAATACAGCTTGGAGATCATCTCACAGAAGAGTATATGTTTGGTTACGAATACGCAAAATTAAAATTGGATTTGTTACAGACTTAACTACGTAAGCTAAACTATGGAACATTACTTAGCTAACCTGCACAAAGTAATGGATAAACGAATTAAACAAAGAGTAAGATTTCGATCATCCCCACTTTCGCAAGGCACACACGGAAGCATGAGTTTGGCATTTCAGCTGTTGGAATTTTTACTGATAAGTGCAAAGCATTTAACCAACAATCAGAATCTGACAACACCTGCACTCTCTTTGTCATGACATTTTCTATCATGGCAAGGCTGTTGGTGTTACACAATGGTCTCACATCAACAGAAATAGCAACACTCTTGCTAACTTTGGCAGGTTGAATTCTGCTATATTTTGGATAGGTGATTAACCTCCTAGTGGTCTCTATGAACTCTTGAATTAATATAGTTTTTACTTAAAAAAAAAACAATCAGAATCTGACAAAGGGGACTTGGAACAAGGAGGCAAAATGATCATAAAAAACAACTAAGCTACAACAAGGTTTGAATCCAGGAAACAGATCTCTTGTCAGATTGGAGATCCAAAAACAAAGTTGAATAATATAATATGGTAATACAAACCTTTATATATGTATACAGAATGTAAATTGATTGAATAAACATTTAGAACTTCTCTAAACAACTAAGAAAATGGACAATGGTTGTTCTCCATAATCCATAATCTGTGTGGTGGCTGGAGGATAACCTAAGATGACAAAAACATGATGAAAATTACCATTTAAGGGCTACCCAATTTTAACAATTGATGGTGATATATTTCACAATATTTTAGACTGGAGGGTGGATTTTGTCTTTATTTTGTTTGATAAGATATGGATCTTGAACAGATCAATGTTAAACAACACTCCTAGTTACACGAAGTTAATTTGAAAATAAGAAGGCAGAACATTTTCACACATCTAGGATTTTAAATCATCTACAAGGCCCTCTCTAGCTGAAGTTCAGTGTCAACTTTAGAATATTGGGATCTGATTGACCATCGACCATTAGTTTCATTAAAATTTTCACAAATCTTTTCCAATTAATTTGCAATCCATATTCATCCACATCCATCCATGGCAGGGAACTCAGTTGGATTCATACTGGGGGCTTATGTTTTTAACTAAAGAGCATTTTGGATATTTGTCTCACAATGAACTCATAAAATTAATATCCTGAGCCATCTAGATCTGCAACAACTTCTTAGACTACAACCTTGCTAACAAGCTTAATTTGTGTATTTGAGATAAGCTTTAGGCTCCTACTTTACCACAGATTTCAATTGTTACATGACAAACTTCAAGGAAGAGCATATAAAAGATTGAGTTTTCTAATTCAGCAAATGTCCACACGCAAGACCTAAATTAATGTTCCTAAAATAAACAAGCAAATTGCACTCTAGTGAAGGACATATGCTACACATCTTTTATAATTTGCAAAACTATAAGAAATGAGCAGTAAACTTTTACAAATTAAAGAATGAACATAATTACTACTTATTGCAACCATAGTTTTTATCTAACATGCAATCAGAGAGTAAGCACTTGGCGCAAAATATGAAATACATAATAATAGTAAGCAATTATTGCAAATACCTGTCAACCCCTAACTTTCCATATTTTCCTTCAATATATTCCTTGATTCTTTGCTCGCTCATTACTGCTGGTCGTACAAACCTATACAAACAAAATATACTTTAGTGAAGATAATTATAACCAAGTTATTGCCAAAGCACAAGACCAAGGTTTGATGGGGAAAAAAACTCTCAATTAGGGAAAGAAAACAAAATGACAAGAATATATGGCATAATTTTTTTTTCACACAAGATGCCTCTTCTTGTTACTCTATCTGTGACCAAGAAATATTTCGCCAATCCATTTGATACCAAATATACAATATGTAACAAGGGTACAAGGTCATTTAAAGGCACTAGCAGTCCATTTAACTCCAATGTGCAAGCTTATTTAGGTAGTTAATAACCTGTATAAAACTTTATCAGACATTCTGAACATTCATCTACCCTATTGCCAGAAACAGAGTTCAATGGCAGAACAGATTCATTTAGCCAAACTCATATATTATGGCATTGCTTCTTGTTGTTTTTGTCTTCTTACTCAATAGCGATTTGTGTTGCACTTTATACAATGAAAAAAGGTACACAGCTTTGAAAGCGATGTTAGCATCAATCTAAGTCAAGTAAAATCTGGGTATAGGCTGTAGTAAATTATGACAATTTAAATTTGACTGTGCTTGTTAGGTCACTAAGTTTGGTGAGTTATTTGAGTCATACTTAGTCCAATCTACTGCTCATGTTGAGCTTCTTTGTTAAGTTCAACAGCTGCTAGAATGAGGTAGCTTTCATACCAAATCACCAACATATACAAGCCATGAGGTCCCAACTATTTGGTCCAGCTAGATAGACCTTTTCTGCCATTGAGCTTTGGAAGAAGCATCACTTGGTAACTAAAAGCCATGAAATTTCTTTCTAATACTTCATATAAGTTCTCTTATGCCATCCTCTACCTTACCTTCACCACTATCATTATTAACTCTACCTCATTCAACAGTGAATTAAGTTTCTTTTGGGCATGATCCAGACCACCTTAAACGTTTTTCACTCATCATATGAGTCACCATATTCACTTCCCTCTATTTTTGTACATCTCCTCATCATCAATTTTAACACCGTAAGGTTGCATCATTTTTGTTGGAATAATATCCATGATAAATAAAAAGTGGCATTAATGATTCCTTTTATAGCTAACTTGACACCTTGCAATAAGGGCATTGCTTATTCAGTTAAAACTTTTGAAGACCTTACGATGAAATGTTGCATGTATGAAAAAATCTACAACAAGATAAGGTAAGAAAGAATAATGTTGCATATGGTATCTTCTATTAGGTTAAAAGGGAAAAGTAGAAAACTATCTGGATAAGAGTGACAAGGTTGTAGTATTCTCAAAGAAATTTTACCTGTGGAATGAATCAATAAAATCCATGTTCTTGGCATCGATCATTAGAACGGGAAATTCAAGAATCTCAACTCTCCCCTCTAGGTCGAGAACTAAAAGATAATCCAAATTCTGAGGCCTCAGTTTATTCAGGCTTCTCGTGCTTGCTTTAAGGTCCACCATAAAATCATGATTGAACTTCGCCAGATGCAAAGCATCATCCATCTACATTCAAAGAGGTAATAGTTAGACGTATATCTTGTGATATTACATGGTATTTTCGTATCATCTTATGTAGTATTCTATATGATATATGGTTTACACCATCCATATAAGACTAGTTCAATTAATGTTGTGAATTTTATTCATTTTCCATTTAAGGAAATTAAAAGCAAGGAGTTTGCATTTAATGTCACAATCCTCCTAGGCATTTATTTTACTAGGACTTTAAATCATGATTGACCTTCAGATGCAAAGCATCAACATCCGACACACAAAGGAGGTACTAGTTATATATATCTTGTAATATTAAATGATAGTTTCCTCTCATCTTATGTAGTATTCTCTAGGATTCATGGTTTATACGATACATAACACAAAATTTTAATTTATATTATAAATTTTATTCACTTTCCATTTAGAGAAATTCAAACCAAGGGGTTTGCATTTAGTGTCACAATCCACCTAGTCATTTATTTTATTAGGATTTTTAGAAATTGTTCTATGGAACTTCCTTCAGACACCATAAGAGAAAGCCAAAAAGACAAAAAAAAAAGCCTACACTAGTATGATATCGTTCGGGAAAAACAAGAAAAAATGAATCTTAAACCTTATAACAACACACCTAATCTAAGATTGCATGCCATGTGCCAACGATGCATATGAATGTTGTGCTGTCATATCTACATCTTGTGTTCTGAAGCATGCCAAGGCCCACTGACAAAAAAATGAATGTGTTATGATATGCATCAACCTGTGCAAGTGTACACTATGCCCATGCTCATGCATGCATAACAGTTGCATAGCATGCTACCTTGGGCCAGACAGTTTGATATGCGCAACAGATGGATGGTTTCTGAGTTCAGCTAATATATGACGTGCTTCAGAGAATGCACAGGCACAACCATATTGCATGCTACATCAACATGCTGACCTCTCTGGAAATTACAAACAATAAATACCTCACCACATGTAAACCATATATCAGAATCATGTTACCTTTCTCACAAATAATAATGAAATTTCCATTTCTTGAACCCAAACAATTTTTTCAATGTCTCCAGTTAAGCCTATCTAGTCTATCCAACATAGCTGAAGCTGTGTCACAAGGTAAGTCGATCATCACATGACATAGTTAAAATGGATTTTATAGGTTCAGACAACAAGTCCTAAAGCCATGAACTAATAAATTTCTAACGCAAACTTAAGTTCCAAATGGACGGCACCTTTTCTTTGAGATATGTCCGCTCCTCATTGGTCATTTATCGATACTGTTTTATATGTCTTCTCGTAGTCAATAAATAGAAGCTCCAACTGTCTTGCTCTACTTCAATTAGTAATGTGACAGGTAAGCTAGTTCCGATGCTTGATCAATAGCACATAAACAAAGGAAAATTGATGCAAAATCTGACCGATTAGGTTTGTTGTAGTTGGTACCATCTCGTGCATTATCCTCATTCCTACATAAAGCCAATGGCAACATCTCAAGGTTCCGAGAAACCGAAGCTTCGTGATTGATTCATTACCGTCTAGCAGAAATGGATCCGACGACTAATGTTGTTACAACTACTACCGCCAGATGCAGAACAATCAAACAAACCTTAAAGTTCATCGATGATACTCACCAAAATAAGAACAGAGTCTAGGAATAAGGACCTCGAATTCGTACCTTGGTGCACTTACCCTGGGTGTGATAAAGACACATGGGCTTCCACCGGCCGGCCGTCTGGGCATCGATTACGGCCGGAGCAGAAGAGCTCAGGCAAGCAGTAACCGCGCGATTCCGAGCGGGAAGGCAAGAGGAAGTGAGGGACGGGAGTGGGATGAAGGCGTGAGCGGTGAGAGGAGATGGGAAGGGCGAGTGGAGGTGGCGGGAGAAGACGCGACGAGTTGAAACCCTAGCGACCAACGCCATCCGACCTCTGGATATATCGGAAGCGGGAGCGGAAGGTTTTATGGGGAGATGATTGCTGTATAATACTGCGATTTTTTTCTCTTCTCCAATTAATTAATTAATTAATTAATTAATTTTTATATGCATTAATTTTTCATATGTCTTAAGTATCACTTTATAAAAAATTATAAAATACATATAAAATTGGTCGTATTCACTTTCCAAATATTAAATTTTCATCCAATATATTTTCGCATCTAACATACCCACTTAAGCTCTCTATTACTATGATTGCCAATTGGATCTCACAGTTAACATAAATAAAATAGTCATTTTTTTACATAAACTAAGTCATTATTACTATTTACTATTTTCCTTAAAAAGAATATTTGGCCTAATGGTTGCAAAAATATAATTCACTATAGTTCAACCAAATAATCGGAATTCTAGTCAAGCTTTCCTTTTTCCATCTTTTTAAATTGTTCTTTTTTTTTTTACTTTCTTCCTTATAAGAGTTATATTTGGTTGCTCATATTTATTATCATAAATATGATATCAAATCATAGACATTTAGTCAAGTCCCGTTTTGATCCCATCAACCATTACTCACGTTCTTACCTTCGTAGTCATCGGAAGTATTTTTGGGGACCACGCCGGGCCTTCAATTCGCCAATAACGTAGATGGTAGGCAATCGGGTTTGTATGGCGAAATGTCTAATGGCCCCACTGAGGAACGTGTTACTCCCATGCCGTTTACATGTCCGGTCGTCGTCAATTAGTCAAGGCCCGTTTCAATCTCATCGAAGAGATACTCCTGCCCTTACCCTCGTGGTCATCGAAGCTTATTCTGGACCAAGTGGGACCTCCCATTCTGCTCAATAATGTGGACGGTAGAAAGAGGGTTTCGAAAACGAAGGGTACAAGATCATGAAATGGCTGGTACCGCGGAAGCGTTGGTCGGCGAAAAGCAATCTAAATTGTCAATTCCCGTTACGGCCATCGAATCCAACGCCCGATCCTTCTTTCTCCACCCTTCGATTTTGCGTCATATATATCGTCCTTCGATTTAGATTGCGAAGCCGTCGAATCCATCCTCCTTCTCCGGCTTCGTTCGGCGCTGCCGCCTTATTTTTTTCGAGATCGGGTGAGTAGAAGATGATCCAGCTGCTGTTCACGATGCTGTCGGCGGAGGTTGGGGTGGCGGTGGCCCTCCTCTTCAAGACCCCGCTCCGCAAGCTCGTTATCCTCGGCCTCGACCGTTTCAAGCGCGGCCGCGGGCCCGTCATGGTGAAGACCGTTGCAGGCACCGTCGTAATCGTCCTCGCCTCCAGCCTCTACAGCATGGCCAAGATCCGCAGCCGCTCCGCCGAGTTCGGCGCCTTCACGCCCACCGACCAGGTCCTCATGAGCCGCCACCTCCTCGAAGCATCCCTCATGGGTATCCACTCTACAGTCTCGCGAAATCCTGTTTTGTCCTACTGCTTCTTCTTCTTCTTCTGTTGTTGGATTTGAGTCTAATCACCATGAATGTAAAATAGCTTGGAAAAAATTTTGTGATGCTGATGAACTGTTTGTGAAAAAAACATATTTGATCTGTTGAATTGCTCTGTCTCCTGCATAATAGAGAAGAAAAGAAGAAAATAATATTTGATGAATTATTATCTGATAATAATGTTGACAGATGAAAAACCTCAAAGGTAACCTGAACTAAACTTGATTGAATCTTGTGAGCCCTTATTTTGATTATTATTACTTAAATCATGTATATTTATCCCTTGGCTACCAAAAGTCGCATCATTCTCATTTGAGTACAATTTGACTTGCATAGGTAGAAGCCCTGTGATTAATTGTCATGGCATGTCTGAGAACTTGTGCAACTGCTTTCAGAGGGGTAGCCTGAGGACCTGGTTGTTTAAAATTTATCATCGGGAAATTTCTTTCATAATTCACCTATACATGATATTTGTTATAATTTTCACAAGGGTTGCAAAATCTTGGCAAAATACAGTGATGTTATTCTTCTTTGGTATAATAAGAAAACAGAAAAAATATTTAAAATCAACTTTGTAGGTCTACGCACTATGGTTAGTCGAGCATCTTCTCTCGGTTAGTCTTAGCATTGATGCCTATTGAAAGAGCACCAACATCTAATGTGAATATGAAGTCTCTTTGGTGTTGTCATATATATCATGTGAGTGTTGTGGAGAGCTAATTGTCAGTATAGATACACGACGTGACTTCAATTTTTAGGAAATTTGTTGAGGGAATGAGATCTAGTTATCAAATCCAAGGACAGAACATGTGAACTATATAGGTTCTAAGGCAAAAAAAATGCAGTTGCTGTAATCTGGTGCTGAGTAGTTAGGAGGCATCAAATATGTGGTATTCTTGAATAATGACTAAGATGGCAAAGATGTTTTTGTGGATCTGTTGTTGGTCAAGAAATAGTAGGAGTCTTGAATGATAACCAAAAGGTAGGATGTCTCAAATGACAGAACTCTAAGCCAATGATGATGATGCTGGATTGTGTAAGTTATAACCACCACATCATGCTGGATTGTCAAGGCTCGGTCTGATACCATACCGGTCTGCACTGGTGTACCCAATTGCCAATGTGTTGGTATGTATCGAGTCCTAGAAAAAGACCAAAGAAATTGAAAAAACAAAGAAATTGCCCGGTACATGGCCTGTACCATCCTATACAGGTCAGCACAGGTCGTGTGCTATGTGATGCAGGTCATCTACTTGCTAGCCAATGTATCCATGCGTTCGCTACACACGTCACAGAACTAGTTTGATCGAATGGCCATTCTCTTTAATATATAAATACCTAAAATTTTATTAAGAGTGGAATCCTTGATTTGTTACATGTGCTCTTTTCATGTGGCATCTACATTTTCATGGTGTCTTGTGAATCTTGAAGCCATGGGCAAAAGATTTGTTATGCTGATTCTGCTAATGCAAGAAAATAAGAATTTATCTTCTAGTTTTACAATATTTAGTCGTTAGTAACCACACATGACAAATAATTTGCTCGTTTCATATATGAGCTCAAGCTCCATTCCAAATTCAAGTCAAGCTTGAAAATGATGTTCAAGCTCAGCTCAACTTATTTTAGGAGTGCTCAGCTGAACCTTTAACGAGCCGAGCACCAACCTGTTTGCTAACAATTTGACTCACTTGAATCTCTAAACACTTGAATATCCCTCTGGTTGTTCTTGATTTTTTGCTATAAACAGCTTCAAGGTCATTTGTTGTTATCATTTTCTTCGTCTATTTAAATTTTTTTTCTACAACTATTAGCTCAAGCTCATTCCTTGAGATATGGTAGATTTGGTGGAAACTGCTGATCATTTTTTTTAAGATTCATATTCTAATCTAAACATTCTATGTTGCAAACCAGCATCTCATGGTGATTTCAGAAGTAATCTATTTTGGATTATCATATCAAGAGCCTTGCACTCTGCTTCAAACTGTTGATTCTGTACAAGGAATTTACTTGTGTTGATGCTGTGTCCCATCTACATGTTGCAGGTTATTCCCTTTTCCTTGTTCTTATTATAGACCGTCTTCACCATTACATTAGAGAATTACGTGGGCTAAGAAAGAGCATGGAGGCTGTTATGAAGCAAAACAGGGTACTGGAAGAAACAAAATGTGGGGGTTCAGACGAAATAAAAACAAGGGACAGAGAGATTGCAAGCCTGAATGAACAGATAAAACATTTAAAATTCGAGTCAGAGGAAAGAATAAAGGAAGCCAGAGCTGCAGAAGCAAATGTGATGGCTCTGAAAAAACAATCTGACGATTTGCTGATCGAATATGATCGCCTCTTGGAGGACAACCAGAACATCCTCAACCAGTTGCATTCAATCGATCACTGATTGTCACCTTCCGAAGGTATGAAAACAATCTGAACAATTATTGACCCCGCCAGTGTTGATCCCTTGATGAGCTATTTCGGTATTTGTTATGCGGAAATAATACTTGTAGCTGTTCTTGGACATGGAAGGAGTTGGAATTGGTTGTGAGGAACAAATAAAGAAAATTGTTCTACCTGTTGTTGGTTTTGTACTATTATCTGTGTAACCATTGAGTTGTGCCAATTAGATATTTTGCTGATATATTTACTTGCATTCTTCACCGCGGATGTCTCAAACTAGAATATTTATTTAATTAGTTTGGATACATTTTGAATGCATGACATTTTGCTTTCATATCAAATTTTTAATCAATATTATTCCATATGAAAACCTAGGTCGAGACAATTAGCATGGTGAATTTATTTATATTTTTCTTTAACATGTCTAATTGATTTGTATTATTATCAATATATGCTTGATGCCAATATCATTTTTGTATAGTAGTACCAGGGGTTCAATGATATAGTTTTTATGATGATCAATATCTGATAATAAATTATGATGATTTCTCTCTAGGGAAAAGTTCATAAATGTGACTAGAAAAGTTGGGAAAAGATAAACAAAAAAGATTAAAGAAGTTATTTGTTAATCATAAATGAACTGAAAAATTATAAAAGCTTCAATATTTTATTTTCCATAAACTATGTTAGATGATAATACAGGTCCAAGGCATATGAACTCACTCTATGAATCATTTATCCTTATTTAATTCTATATTAAGCTGAACAAAAATATATATATAAAGGGAACTCAAGGCTTAGCCACTAAAGAATAATTAAGGAAGAGATGGCTATTAAAGGATACTATTAATGTATCTTGATGCCTAATTATATCCTTGGACCTTGATATCAATAATTATCAGATTCTTTATCAGTTAAAATAGTTGACATCCTTGACAAATGATGTGCTAATATTAAAAAATAATTATTAATTAAAATGATGAAAATTTCATAATAGATTCATTTGTTTGAACAATTGATGTTTTATATTATGCATTAAAGTTGGTCAAATTTGAACAATTGATGTTTTATATTATGTAGGCATTTAAAATTGTTTTGAATGCACATAGATAACACATATCTGTTCAATTACTTTGTTATCTGTGTGACTAATGCAGCACTAATGCTTCTCAATGTAAAAGAAAAAATCACTAACAAAATTCTTGTGTGAAACAAATCCATATTATTTTATGAATGAAATTTGACGGCTATAATCCAACTTAATATGATATAATTTCATTGAGCCTAAATTAATGATACAAAATATTTAGGTCAAAATCAACAGTATTATACCTATCAAATCCCTTATAAATTCCTTATAAGTTAATATTAATCTTTTGTTGCTAAATTATACTATGATGCAAGGTATACAATATCATACCGTACCGATGTTTCGAGATTGGCTCGATACGGTATGATACCAGTATATTGAACGGTACACTAAGACGTATCAAGCGATTTCCTCTTACTACAGCACTGTAGCATTGTAGTGTAGCGAGCGGTCCGCGTACAGATATGTCATTGGACCGATACGTACCACTCGTACTGGACGATACCATTCGAAATTACATACCAAATATCACAATTAAATATTAAAAGCTAAATTAAATAAAATATCTACTTTTTCGCTATATTATATTATGAACTTGATAAGTCAAAAATATTATATTAAATTTAAGTCAAAAAGATGCTAGTAATTTAAAAAAAAAAAATTTAATTTGCTAACTAGGATATTTGTGAAATTCATTTTACCTTAATTTGAATTTCTCTTAATTAAACTAAGCCTAGTCATGATACATAAGTATCCTAAACATAATTAAACATCCAACTTGATTTGTGAGGCAATCTAATACATAAAAAATCAATCTTTTTTATTTTTATTCAATTCTAAGTGGTTAAGTTGGAATTCATCAATGACAATTAGTTTTTCTCTGTCTATTTCGTAAGTTATGAAGAGATTTGCAAATCATAAGTGATGTGATGAGATTTGATTTAGGATTTCTATTGGATGCATGATTACTAGACTATACATAGGCTTATAAGTAGTAAAATGAGGATGATAAATAGTAATCTCCTATTAAGGTGAACGATGAGATTTATTATTGATAATTGGACTAATTATATATTACCTCTTTAGCATTCCAGTTCATTTACATTGGGATCCTTATATTTATCAAAACGAAATATTTAATTTAGTTTCTTCTTATATTATCAATTTTATTAATAGAAATATTATAGGATTTATCACTGAATACATGATATTTTCAACAGTAAAATCGATGACAAATAAAATAAAATATTTTATTTTCGTATGGACGATTAGATTTGATCTAAGTCTTCGTAGAATGCATCTACGACCACCAAATCATAAGTGATAGTGATGATATTTGATTCAACACTTAATTGAATGCATGATCACTAGAATAATTATTTGGATTTGAGTTCTCCATGAGTGCAACATTATTGGAATGCACCACATAACAGTTCAATCTTAATAGGGGATTCATTGAAGCTCATTGAAGCCCATACAATGCGCATGCGTGCGGGGTACAGATTTGTCATTCGCGTCAACCCCAAACCATGGAATGGGTCGCGACGAGTCACGAATGGGTCAAGAGTACATACAACTAAACAAAAACCAAAACTCACCTAACAATACGTTGCCCTCTGTCGTAGCCGCTTCTTATTGCATGTTAATTGGGTCCCACCTATGGGAGTCAGACACACGGTTCACAAGGTGAACCGTATAGAGGTACGGGAAGTGTTTGCTGGTGGAACCGATCTCCCTCGAAGAACGGAACACCATGATTTACCTCTCCCTCCATTGGAAATCTGATGAGGGGGCCACCACGTCTCCTGTTGTTTCCCACCAGCGTCGTCGAGGGGGAACTTGCAACGACCATTCACGGCTCGACTTTTCCCGTGTTGGGTTTCCTCTTTCAGCTACTTTTCAACGCTGGTGATGGCGAGTTAGGAGGAGGAGGAGAGGAGGAGGAGGAGATTCGTCGTGTCGTGGATCGCCCGCCGCCGCCTCTCGCTTGCTCGACGAGGACGAGGCTAATTCCGTAACCCTCGGAGGCGGTTACCCGCGCACACATCGCCTCCACTCGCCGCAACCCCCTTCCCCTCCCCCGCCCACTCCTTGGGCACGTAAAGGCACTCTTAAGTTCGAGGGAGACCTCCAAGTTCTTCCCATAGTAGAGACAGAGAATAGATGGGCACCGAGGGTTCCCGGGTGGTCGGTGCGGCCTCTGTTACATACACCTCCTCGATTTCCTTTTTCGTTTTTTTTTTTTTTCCCAAATTGTTGTTTTCTCTTGATTTTGCTTCTATTATGGGGTCTTCGAGGCTGGATTTCTATGCGGAAGTAGAGATTTTGATATGGTTGGTAACCATTTGGGCACTTTCAAATTTGTTTTTTTCGTTTCTCTCGAATTTTCAAGGGGGATTGATATGTGATGCGTCATCTGAGATGCTCGTGGTTGTGTGATCATGTTGGGGAGCTGATGATCTTTGAGGTAATTTTCTCGGGACATGGGTTTGTGTATAGCGGCTAGAGGGTTTTATTAGGGTTTGCGGGAATGGATTGCATGCCTAAAGAAAATTAAGAGACGTTGATGTGTGTTGACTCCTGTTCTTATGAAAGTTCCAACAAGAGGAAACTTCGAAGAGTTCGGCTTTGGAATATGTTTTGGTTTGGTGTCAACATTTTGTATCATTTATTCTCACTCAAAATCTGTGTGTGAGTGCAGGTGGTAAATAAAGCAATATGGCGCAGTAATTGAACAAAGATTGGAGTGATTTGAATGTGTTCTTATCGACGCAATTTAGGAAGCTTCTCCTAATTTTTGATTTATCTGCTTCCTATACCTATATAAGGCTGCTTTCATATTGATAAATATTTTGGCCAGTTACATTAAAACTGTTTGCATTATGGTTGTTATGTTTTCTTACACTTGCTATTGTTGACACAAGGGGTCTGCATTTTCTTTGTTTACGAGAAACATGTTTAAACACTTTGAATGACATGAGGGACTTGAAAATTGTATGAGATTAATCTTATAACAAAGCACCTATATAAGATTTTTTATGCTTACCCCCCATTATGTTGTGTAACAAGTATTAACATAGCACTTTGGTGTGCATCTACTGAAAAAATCCAAAAAATTAAAAGTATCAACTACTAGTGGGCGCACATACACGCCCGCTTGTGCTCCTTTATTATTGAATTTGTGTTTGAAGTGTGTTAGTGACTTTTATTGAGAACAAACCTGATCTCTCTTGTTTAAACTTGTGTAATATATTCCCCGGAATCAGGATGCAACTACCTTTGGAACTAGCTGATGTTTTCACCCACAATGACCATATCAAGATTTTATAGAGCCCCAATTAGTGCTTGATTGGTAAAGCCAAATGTAGCAGTTTAGAGAATAAATATGGACATTAGTTGGAAAGTTTCCTGAAGCAAAGACAAGAAAAAGCAGAGAATACTGTTAAGAGAATTTATCAATATGTTAATTGATTGGAAGAGTGGTGACTTGTATCTCCTTCCAGGAGTCTATGATCACTTATAGGTTGAGTTCTTACATCTAGTTCTTCCCTTAACAATTATTTAGATCAAACTGGTTACACTTAGTGCAAGTCAAATACAGATATGCTTAAACAGTGAGGCATATAAAATTCACTAACCATAATAACTTGTTAAACGCTAGGCTAGAATCACAATTGAAATTACTCTGTCTACAAACATATGCCTTGAAGCTTTGATTGATCAAACTAATTTGTCTTATGACTTAAGCTTCTAAGCCTAGTTAAAAACTAACTTCATGCAGTGGAGAGGAGGAGGCCCTCTCACTCCTCCTCCAGTACTTAGTCCTGGGAAAAGGAGGGACCATGGTTCAGGTTTCAGAGTTTTATTCTTTCTTGTGAGTTGGTTGTTTGGTGCTGCATGGGCACTCGAGTTGTTCCCACTTCCTGATTGCTTGGTGCTTTGGATCAGGTGCTGCTTGAGTGGCTAGGAAGTGGCCCAAATGATTATTTAAATGTCAATCTCCTTTTTCCATTGTGACCACTTATTCAAATTCTTACAATTAAAATGGTTCATGGATGAGGGTAGTTTTGATATGACAGTACAATGCTCTTGTACATGGACAACTAAAAGTTGCTTTATAACAAAATATGGACTTGTTATGCATATAAACTTATTGTCATCATTATGTATGTTTGGTTTTGTTAAACACCTATCCATATCCATGCTGTAGCATTACTTATGATTTCTAATATTCAACATAAACATTTCAAGTAAACTAAACTTGCCTATGTCTGACTTGGATGCATTTATTTTCCTTTGTTTCATTGATCTTGTCCTCAATGTTGGCTATTTGTTGCTTTAGTGAATCATCATTCTTTATGATATAGTGGTCTAAGGAATTGTCACATCTATTTTAGATTTTTCTACATTGTCCAAAAATCATCCAAATTCTATTGCATGTGGAATGATTTATATCCTTGCATCCTCGAACTGCACATCTAGCAAACCATAGGAAGCTTACGATATCTTCAACAAATTTTGCAAACTAAATATGGATGTTTGATGATGATAATATGTTTCAATTTGATAATTCAGATTCTACAACAACAACAAAGTTATAGGTCTCAACAATTTAGGGTCGATTATATGGATCTCTTGCCACCATTTAGTGTATTTAAATATTTATTTATAGTTTCTATTAAGGTCTTTTTGGGTCTTCCTTTTTCTCCTTGCACCACTAATATGAATCATTTCATTTCTTCTGACTATCGCATCCGGAGGTCTTCTGAGCATGTCTGTTCCATCTTAGATGATTTTTTCTCATCTTATTCTCTATTGAAGCGATAACTAGTTGTTCACGAATAAATGTATTTCTTTTCCTGTCTTTTCTAGTAACTCCATACATTCATCTTAATATTCTCATCTCAGCAACACAAACTTTTCATATATGTTGTTTTTTAATTACCCAACACTTAGATCCATAAAGCATTGTTGGTCTCACAATTGTTTTGTAAAAATTTTCTTTTAATCTTAAAAGTATTTGATGATCACACAAGATTCCTAACGGCCTTCGTCATTTTAGTCATCATGTTTTTACTTTATAAATAATATTTTCATCGATCTCTTCATCTTATTGAATAATTGATCCAAGATACCTAAGACTTTTATTTAAGGGAACTTCTTGTTTATCCAACTTAACTATATTCTCCCATCTATTCCTAGAATTACTAAAATTGTACCTTATATATATATTCAGTTTTAGTCTACTTAATCTAAACCTTTAGTTTCTAAGAATTGTCTCAATGGTTCAAGTTTATAATTAATTCCACTTAGACTCTTATTAACTAAGATAATATCATTGGTAAATAACATACACTAGAGAGGATTATCATGTAAATGACTAGTAAGTTCATCCAGTATCAATGTGAAAAAGTAGAGACTTAATGCGGATCCTTGATGTAATCCTATGCTAATAGGAAACTCACTAGACACATTTCCTATAGTTCTAACACTAATAGTTACATTATTATATATATCTTTAATAACATCAATATAATTAGTCGATACATCTTTCTTTTCTAAAATCACTAGTCATCGTTGTCTTGTTTCATGATCATTTCCCACCCATTGAGAGAGATTATTTGCCATTTATAAGCCAAGAAAATGCTCACAGATATATCGGAAGGCTTTCCCAACATGATATTTTATTCTGTTGTGGCCGTGTTAACAAAATTCAGAGATGGTCCCTTGGTATTTTTCTGTTATTAAGGGATAAAGACATCATGCTTAATTTTGTTCTGCTTACCTCAACTTTCGGCCAAGTTATATTGGTTAAGATGGATCTGGTGCACTGAAGTTTGATATACAACAGAGCTATTTCTTCTTTTTCTTCCTCTCACACATGACATGTTGATGCAAAGTTAAATTACCTTTTTTTTCACTTGTTTTTCCTGCAGTTCCAAGAAACTTCAGATTGTTGGAAGAGCTTGAGAGGGGAGAGAAGGGTATTGGTGATGGTACGGTCAGCTATGGAATGGATGATGCTGATGATATTTACATGCGTTCCTGGACAGGGACAATTATTGGTCCACACAATGTATGCTGCAGATGTCACTAGCTTATATATGCCTCCGAAAACTGAGTCAGTTGAAGTCTTCTTTTTTTGCTCATTCTGTTTGCAGACTGTTCATGAAGGGCGGATATATCAGCTGAAACTGTTTTGCGATGAAGACTACCCTGATAAACCCCCAACCGTTAGGTTCCAGACGCGGATAAACATGACATGCATCAACCAGGAAACTGGAGTGGTATTTACTTCATGTTCATCATCCACTGTATTATGATAAAGAATGAGTAAAACCTTTTAGCATTATTCTTTTCATACGTGCAGGTTGAACCTGGCCTATTTCCGATGCTTGCAAACTGGCAGAGGGAATACACTATGGAGGACATCTTAAGAAGCTTAAAAAAAGAAATGTTGGCTCCACAGAACCGGAAACTTAACCAGCCTCCAGAAGGTATGTTTACAAAAATTTGCACTCGATAAAATATCTCATATTTCACCGTGGATTTAAACTGGCATGTAAAACAATATTCCAGGCAATGCCGATCAAAGGATGGAACAGAAAGATTTAGTGCCGAGGTGTTTAATCCTTTAGAAGGGATGGGAATCTGGTCTATGAAGAAATATCATCTTGACTAAGCCGATGATATTGGTTATGGAACACCTGACGGCGACTGCTTGCTTCTTATGGTAGCCGAGGTTGTGGAGTAAATAAAACCATCTTATAACTGGTAGTAGTGTATTTGTGCATAATAGTGACTTGCAATCATGTAACGAGAACAGCTTTTTATTTCCCAGTCAGAGACTAGTATGCCATTGTAATTGAGTCAGCTGTCAAATGATGGTAAGTGCTATTGTTTTCTTTCTTGATGTGAGCAGAGGCCATGAAATTTTTTGACAATTTTGTTTAGACTTTTTACAGTAAAATGCTGTGATGGTAATACATCTCATATTCACCTAAGCATGATTTAGAAAACGACTGCATAAATATAAAACATGCTATGCATTAATCCATTTATATGGCTGCTGCAACTATCATGTTCGTACTCTCGGTCTTTAAATAGGTATTATTATCCTTTAAAATATTTGAAAATAATAAAATATATTTTAGATATTTAAAATTTTAAATATTAGATTTCTTAAAAGTACTCATTCTCCGATATCTTTTTTCTTTTTTTGCCTAATAACTACATTATTCTTTTCGTGTCTTTTCATACGAATCAGGCAATGAAGTAAATGAGTTTAATTATAATATTTTTATATAATGTTATGAGATTTTATAAGCGACACTTTCTAGGAATAGTTTAAAAAGAGAAGTTCTTTGGAAAATTCACCCTAATAAATAATATATATGAATGATTAACTTGAGTTTATTAGATCAGTATTAATGAGAGTGACATATAACAAAGATATGGATATTTGATGGGATAAAATTTTTAGAGAGATGCTTGTGTAATATAAATATTTCGAGGGACAAATATGTCATTTCGAACATAGTATATGTATATGTATATATATATATATATATATATATATATATTGCCTTTTCCCATTTGGAACCTTTGTCCTTTCCCGGCCATGGCGACTCTCCGTTCCTTCTCCTTTAAACCCTTGGCTCCGCCGGGACACCTCCCCTTCTTTCCCCTGCGTCCGAAGCGCTGGACGCTGGAATTGGCCTCCTTTTCCTCCAGCTTCTCCCCCGGGAGACTGCGCTTCGTCGGCTCCCAGTGCTTCGTCTCGAGATCGAGCGGCCGTCGCCGCAGATGCACCCCGATTAAAGCTAAGGCGACGGACTACTACGGGACGCTGAACCTCAGAAGGAATTCTACCCTCCAGGAGATCAAGAGTGCCTACAGGAGCCTCGCACGAAAGGTAAGAATGTTCTTTGTTCCTTGCTCTGTTGCTTCTTCTTTGGCGAAAAGCTATTGTGATTTATTTTTTAGATTTTTATTAATTGAAAAATGGAAACTTTAACTAGAATCTTTGCCGTTGGTTGTTTCTGGCGTCATTTATGTAAACTGATATTAAAGAATGTGGAGATTCCTACATATGATGGAAATTTAGCAAGAGCACGAGTGTTGGTTTGAAATTAAGCTAACAATTGATATTTAGTGTCTGATGCTACCGAACTGAAAGGAGGAACAACTTGGTGATTGTACGTTTCAACTTTCAATTGCATGTGAACCTTGTCATGACTTTCGATGGAGCAGGTGTTATGCACACCATCTTCATTTGCAGCATATTTACAATGGAAATTTTTAAATGTTTAGGTACACTATACTTATGAACTCAGCATTGTCACAAAATTACACAAAATGGAAACTTCCCCAGTTTACTGATATCTACAAATTTACTCATGTATGATCTGTCACCAATTATGACCAACAGAAAAAAGTAAAGAAACATTTCAGTGTTTTGTGTCTAAGTTTATAAGCCCTATCGACAACACTCTTTTTTATCCCCTTTTCATCCCATGTCTTCATCTTGCCATCAGCCGTAGTCCTTTTCGTGGAGAACGCTGCATGTTTTAGGTACTGTAACTGTGGTAGTTTATGCTTGCCGCCTTAAAGAGGTTGGTACCGTAATTGTGCAAGTTCAAGCATGTCACCTTAAGACACTTCCATTTCACAACATCTCATGCATGACAAGAGGTGTTGTTGAAAAATTGAGCTGTCTAATCTGATTTCTTTTCAAATTTATACATATTATTAGTATCATTATCATTGAAAAAATTGGAAGTCTTGAGTTTAGAGTGAAAATGTAAAGGATTAGAAGGGTGTTAAAAAACAAGGATTGCAGCAAGAAGAATATGAAATAAGAGAATAAAGATGATGATGATAAAATTGGTCAACGGGCTATTCAAAGCAATCTTTTTCCTGTTCAAAGTCTATATTACATCCCCAAAACAGATAGTTTCAGTTATACATAAACCAAAATGATTTTATCTTTCTCAATGAATTTCTCCTTTAACCAAGCACTCAAAAACTTGGTTTGATTAACTAAAATAAATTCTATTAGGATCATGTAAATTCTTTTAAAAAAAGATAAGTATGAAAATCTTAAAAAGTTAAAAAAAGATTCTGGACTTGAACTTAAAAACATATTCCATGTGAATCTTCAATCTTGATTGGATTGTGTCTATATCCTTTTGAGATATGGGGGCAATCTTATAATCCATCTAATAATTGATAAATTGTGTGGTAAATTTTGTTCTACTAATAGAATGTACAAGCATTTTTATAAGGTTGCTGTTTTTGTTCCTCATCTGTTGATGAATTATTTTGTTTGCATTTAGTATCATCCTGACATGAATAAAAGTCCCGGAGCAGAAGAAAAGTTCAAAGAAATTAGTGCTGCATATGAGGTACTTGTTTTGTGTTTCATTGCTTTCTTGTTCTTTGGTTTTGTTTTGAAAAATGTATAATCTTCCATGAAAGAAAAACAAGTCATGGAATACTGGTGGCAATTAAAATTTTATTTATGTAAAATGATATTATTTTTTATATGAAAATGACTTTTGATAAAATGTGTGTGCTAAACATAATGGCATAATGGAACATGTTTCAAAGCATGAAACATCAATAATTACACATGCACAAGTCATTCTATCTGTAGTGAGTCTAAGTCTAAATATTCTACTTGTTTATTTCTTCATTTTGAGATTGTATTGGCTTTTTATTTGCATTTCTGCATTATGGTAATGAGTCCTTATTGTAGGTGCTATCAGATGAGGAAAAAAGATCTTTATATGATCGATATGGTGAAGCAGGTTTACAAGGAGAATATGGAGCTGCAGGTGTTGGTCCACAGGGAGTAAGAATATCTTAAGATTCTATTAAGCCCTATTACTCCTCAGTCCTTGGTGTATGTTTTATCTCTTTGTTTTGCGGCATCAAGTTGTTTTTATGCTTTAAACATATGATTTCATGCTACTAATGATTTATGAAACAACTGCTGAAATGTCAATTTACAATTTTGTAGGTTGATCCTTTTGAAGTCTTTCATGCATTCTTTGGTGACTCAAGTGGACTTTTTGGGGGTGACATGGACCCTGGGGGATTCAGCATGAATTCAAGATTCACTCGCAGCCAGGGACTTGATATTCGGTAGTTGACCTACTTCATTAGCTTTTATTGACTTCTGATCTGTTTTGATTGTTTTTGATCCAGTCTAAAGAAAATTTCTTTTGATAATAAATAGTTCTTTCAGACCATATATGATTTCTTTAATTTCAAATCATCCCTAGATTTTATATGAAGAAAGACGTCTATCTGCTTGACATTAGCTCTATTCTTTCAAGTTTTTGTTTGTCTACAGATAAAACTTATAACCTAGGAATAGATTCGGAGGCTTCATAACTGCAGTTTGATTTGCCTGCTGTTTCTTCAGGTATGACCTTTCTTTAAGCTTTGAAGAATCAGTATTTGGAAGCCAGCGGGAAGTAAATGTTGTCCGGTTTGAAACTTGTGACAAGTGCAACGGCACTGGTGCAAAATCTAGCAGTTGCATAAAGTCTTGTATAGAATGTGGAGGTAGGGGTGGCATGATGAATTCCCAGAGAACACCATTTGGCATTGTATCTCAGGTGAACTGACAACATTATGACAAATCTAACATTTATTGCTTGAAATTGGAGACAATGTAATGATTCTGTTTTTTTCACCCTGGTTTCAAGTCGCTCATTCTAGGCTTTAGCCTAGACTACTGTCTAAAGTAAGGTTTCTTGTAGGTTCTTTTTTTTATCTATGTATTTTATGTGCTGTGAAACATTATAATTCATATAAGTTTTAAGTGTTGCATGATCATTTTTAATATATTATGCCAATTATAATATGGAGATGCCCTCCTGTATCTTGTTGGTTTTGCCAGCTCATATTTAAGTTTATTTTGTCCCAGTCTGTGTTGGTCACATCTTATTCCATGCTGGTATGGTGGCACCAAAAATACCAGGGGTCACAACCTTTGTATGGCCTCCATTCTGATGTCAGCACAATATGTGCTGGGTCGTATACTTGACAAGTCAATCCTCGTGAGAAAGCACATTAGGAATGATGATCTACGTTCTTATTTCTAGAAGAATCTATATCTGTATCATATGTTTCTAGAAGAATGTATATGTACCAAGCACCAACATATGTTTTCTTTTTCAAAGTAGTATAACTGCCTAAAAATCCCTTGAAAGAATCAAAGGGTTCCTATTTTGGGGTTGAGTTTATTTGTTATAGAAAAGTGCATAAACTTCTTAATGTGTTATTCCTGCCCTCCTTGGGGTGCTCCTCTTGAAGTGATATCTTGGGTGTGTGTCATAATCTGATATATTAGTGACAGAAACTAATACTTAGTTAATCCATTATAGTAGTGGTATTACTCATAATCTAAAGTGTATGAAGTTGTATATCATGTAGTGGTGACATGATAGTGTTTAAACTTTAAACTATAACATTCATGTTGTAATGATAAATATCTGTTCTTGATGGTGCATTAGACGTATAAGATTGCTATAAATTTTTGTAAACTCCATCAATTTTTTTTTAATGCAGTCTTTTGTCGGATACCTTTTTTCCCACAAGATCTATGAAGGTTTATGCTAATAGTCTCATGGTATCCAAAGGCACTTCTATTTGATGTGATGCATATAATAAAGTTACATGCTTTCAGGTTTCTACTTGCTCGAAATGTGGTGGTAATGGCAAGCTTGTTACTGATTTCTGTAGAAGCTGTAATGGAGAAGGAAAAATAGAAGGCCATAGAAGTATAAAAGTAGATATACCAGCTGGTGTTAATGATGGGTATACCATTCAAATTAATGGAGAGGGAAGCTATGATAAGAAAAGGTAAGTATTCGGTTAGATCCATCATCCATCCTTATAGATTTGTTAATAACAGGAACATCTTTGGTTAAATTATAAGTTTCTTGATTCATAGAGCTTCTGTAATTTAGTTTGGAATGGTCATTTTAATTACTATCCTTGTATATTCTAGTGAGATTATCAGCTAAGAATGGAGATAGCATTAGAAACTTAGATAAAAAAAACCAGTTTGAGCTAATTGGAAGTTAATAAATTTCTCCTGACTATTGTTTTTAATCTATAATATTAATCTGCTTTATATCATATTTCATATACCTAAATAATTATACTAGTTAGACATGAGGATTACCAGAGAAATAATTGGTCCACCTATGAGTGAACCACTGTAGTTCTGTAAATTGGTTATATGAAAGGATTTAAATCTCAGTTTGCTGTCAGTTTCACTACCATAATAAAATAGTCAAAAAAATGTGAGGCATAAGTGTTATAATGGTGTTGAGCTATATATTTTAATACTGATACTGTCAGACCAGTACCAGTCAAGATTTGCAACCTTGGTCATAAGGTTTACATGAGCATGGATTTTGGACTCAACTGGATAGTTGACATTACTGTGCTTTAAGTTGAATTGCAGATCTGAAATTAGTGGATACTTGGGGCTCCATGTGATTTCTGAGTGATGTTGATCATTGTGTCTTCATTTGCATAACCTTTTGCTTATTTTTGCGTGTTAGGCACAGAAATGATCTCAGGTCCACATAGCTATTCCTTGTTCTTTGTTGCATTACCTGTACCACAGATTTCCTTGGCCTGTATGTATTCATCAAGTTTTTTCTCATGGATACATTGTTGTGCTGTCCTAATAATTATTCATGACATGTGTTTGATATATATACAACATTTTTAGTACTCTTATAGGGCAAGCTAATTTGAGAATTAGAGTTTTGCAGAGGTGTAGTTGGCAATGTTTATCTTTTCCTCCATGTCAATGAAAAGCCAGGCTTCCGAAGAGATGGTCTCAACTTATTCTCAGAAGTCAGCATAGACTATACTGAGGCGATACTGGGAACTGTAGTCAAGGCAAGCCTCTTTTTATCCTTCTGTAAAAGTTATGTGATGGTACCTCTTTTCCTCCGTAGGCTTTCTTTGCATTGGATGTCAAAGGAACATGCATAGTTTAGTGCATTTATGATGTATAAGACTTTTCATATATAATATTTTCAATTTTGCTATCTTGTCCATATTACTGAAGTGATGTAATCAAGCTGCAAGAGAAACTGTTAAATAGAAGCTCTAGAAGGTCTTGCTGACTTCCGTACAGGAAACTCTCGAATTTGATCTTCTTTAACTTGAGGGAAGAGCATTTATAGTAACTTGGTGATATAAATAACATCTTGTGCAACTTGATTTGTCTCATAAGCAGATGCTGTGAACCACACTGGAAAAGTTATTAACTTTTATATCAAAAATCTTATCCAACAAGCTTGTGTTATTTCGAAAGCTTTAAGTTATAACTTGATTTTATATTTGAGAATTTATTTTAGTTTTTCAACTTACTGTTGTTCTGTTTGCATTGGCATTGTAAGTGCTGGTCAGCATGGTTCATCGCAAGAGTTGCACTGGCTATCTTGGACAATGTGCTAGCAAATTCTATTTGGCAAGCAAGCTGATGAGCTGTATTCTGCTTGTTTGCTTGTACAATGTCAGCACTTAGTGATTTAATCATACCAATAATTTTTACCACAGTTATTTTTTACTTTTTAGTTTAACCATGCCTGCATGATTTCAACAGTTATTTAACAGAACTCTTGTTGCAAACTATTGAAGGCTTTAGACCCTTGTTTCCACTTGACCTGAATTTGGCTGTGATAGGAATACCATATGGTCACAATGAAGGTGAAATTGTTGGAATTGATTTGTTTGTAAGTAAAAAATTTTTTCAAGCATTTGGAGTGGCTTCTGAATCATTTTTGAAAATAACCGAGAAGGTTATTCTTACCAAGAGAATCACCTTGTTCAAGTGATTATGAACAATATTGACATGGATTGGAACTCAGAACTTCTTCAAGACAACTGGGACCAAAGTACCAAACCTGATTGGTGCTGATGAATCATATTACAAAATCTTTTCATGCAAAATTGAAAATCAGGAACTTTATTGACTTTCCATTTTTTGAACTTAATTCTTTAAATGCATGATGGTGAAAAAATTAAAAATTGCGCCATTTGTCAGTTAAATAGACTCAGGAGCCAAGGTTTGACATAGTGTTATGAGTATTACCTCACTTTATTGTGTAAACCGCAAATAGTTTATCGACAAGTGAAGAGGACGAATTAGAATTTCATATTCAGGATGATTGCAACATTTAAACTCATTAAGGAAGGCAGATAAGGGAAAAATTCAATGCAAGTACTTCAAGTTCTTTAAAATTTGTTTAAAGGTCCAAAGAAAAAAAATATACATGCATCTAATATAGGTTTTTGTTTCACATTTGATGCATGATTTATCCTTGATGATATTTGATTTAATGTATCTGTTGATTATCAATTGCTTTTCACAAAGTTGAGAGCTAATTTGTTATTTCAGGTTGAAACAGTGGAAGGATATAAAGATCTTCAAATTCCTTCTGGCACACAACCAGGAGAGACATTGAAGTTCACTAACATGGGAGTTCCAAACCTTAGGAGGCCTTCAGTTAGAGGTGATCATCATTTTGTTGTAAGGGTAGAGATTCCGAAGAATATCAGGTTCATATCTCTTTTGACTTTTGGTACATCTACCATGTGCTTCCTAGTCTATCGAGGATATCAAATATAGCAGGATTCACTTTCATTTTCTTTTTCATTTATGTGAACTTCCCTGGAACCACAGAATTGTATTTATCCTTGACATGTTTTTTCTTGGACAAAACAGGATTTTGCAGATGGAAGCAACATATTACTAACAGAATTTGTATTTGACTTACTAGCTTTCTAACTGTTACAGTGACGAAGAGAGATTACTAGTTGAAAAGTTAGCATCTTTGAGGGCTACAAAGGATAGTTCTATCGGATCGAAAGGTATTGCATTCTTGTAATAGAAAAATGGACATTGCATATATTTGTGACAGTTCATCTCTTTGATTTTGTTTTTCCTTTTTTGGTATCTTTTGCTAGGGATGCATCAGGATAATATGTACAAGTATTCTGAAAAGAGAAAAACTCGGGCTTCACGAAAAAGGATGAATAATTCATTCTGGAGCTACATGAAGAACTTGTTTGGGTATGTTACAATGTCTAAAGTGACATGAGCACCTTTTCTTTTAATGATAACCTGAATCGATTCTTTTTTATAAATTCCTTCCGAACATTAAACTTCCAATTAAGTGTAATTTCTGAGTGACGCTAGTTTTTAACAGTTTAGTGCTGTGCAATTTATTAACATATTAGGAAATGTAATTTCAGAATTATGTGTCAAGTATTTCTAAGATACAGTATGACACATGGATGTCGAGCAATTTTGGAGTTGCTCTCTTGACCGGGAAGTTGTTTATTGGAATTTCGCCAGCATGGTTGGACTTGAAATATCACAGGTCACCTATTATTGCATAGGCAGCTGGCCAATCTTTTAACTTCAAGAATTCTTTGAACCCATGCAAATGGTAATCTCCTTGCATGTTAATGTTTTAGGTGATAGTGCACTAGCTGGAATCCTCAGCGTAGCTGATTTTTAAGTAGCGTATTGTTATCACTGACAGATAGCTAGTTTTAAGTGGTCTTTTCGTGATGGATAACCCATAAATTCTTCTGCAACTTGAAATACAGGGGCAAGTTGTGGCTTGTCTTGAGCAGACATAGATCAAAGTTGAACTCAGGTTTTATAAAGTACATATTTGATAAATGAAAGGTTAAGTGCATGGGCATCTTGCAGTTTTTAAAATACTCAGCTTTTATAAAATACATGTTTATAAGAGCTGATAAAATTTCACATATATTGTCAGTTGTCTTATATGAACATTACCATTGTGCTTTTATTTAAAATAACTATTACAGAAAGAAAAATGATGTTTGCTATGATTAGAATGGTTAGTTAGATTACTAAATATATGGTTAAGCTGTGAGAGCCTACAACAACAGTATCCCACTTTTCCTCCCTATCAGTTCCTCCTGATCATGGCCTATGTTCTCATGTGACAACGTAATATAGCTTATGCTTTATGGCAGCATGTCTGCTCTTTGTATGATTCTTTGTTTACAAGAATTTCTTGTGTCTGATTCGCAGAGCAAGCCAAACTGGAACTGGGATTGCATCCATTAGCCTACAAGCACCAGTACCGGCATGGATGCCTCATCCCAAAGCTGATCCCTCGACTGTTGCCGCTTATGGAGCTTTTGCAGTGACAGGCATCTTGTATTTGATATGTAGAATTAGCGGCATCTTATCAGTACCACAAAAGAACTTCTTGACTCCACAAAGATTAGAAAAAGAAGATGAGTACTAGGATGCCTCACTGCAGAGCATATGGGGTTTTTCGCAGTGACATCTTATATTGATGTGTGGATTTAAGGGCTTCTTATCAGTACTACCAAAAAACTTTTTTGACACCAAAAAGATCAGAAAAGAAGATGAGTTATAGGACATTTATATCATTGGTCAAACTGATAGTTTGGATGGCAGGTTTTGTTGTGCCAATCAGAATCATATGGTTCAAACTAGATAGAAGTTACCTGTTGCAAGTTTTGGTTGAATTCTTGTCACAAATTTTTTTTCCATGCATTACATAAGCAGAATGGGAATCAGGCAGAAATTTTCAACAAGGGAAAATGCATATGTTGTTGTTGTTTTTCTTCCAAATCAAAATTTTGGTATCAAAAGGTATATGTAATGAAAATTTTCCAGCATCTTGTTCTCCATGTATTAGCTTCAAGGCACAAATACTTTTTTTGAACTTTATATTAGCTTATTTCGGTTGTTGTAATTACATGTTAACATCCTTTGTTTCTTTTCTGATGTATATATGCACACTTATCTAACCCTGGTGATTTAGGAAAGCATAATAGTTAACTTTAAGATTACCACAATAGAAATACTCTCAGGTTTTGCCATGCTTAAAATGATAAACATTATAAAAATAATAATAATAAATGTCATTTTGAAGTTATGAAATAAAAAAAAAATATAAATTGAAATCTCCCAAAGTCTCTTTGAACAATAAAATGAAAAAAAAAAAAAGCATGCTTAAATTGGTATCCTATGTTGTAATCATTTTGAAGATGTGAATTTAAAATATTATAAAGAGAATAAACAAATAATAATAGTAAATGTCAGAATGAAATATTTCTTGATAATATATATATATATATAATTTTCTTATTAGTATATAAAATTTACTTTAACCATCACTAATAATTCAAAGTGTCTTAAATGCCTATAACATTATTGTCATGTCGGCTATGAAATCATACAAAGTTTTATAGGATATTATCAATTAATATAAATCACGTGCTTCACACGTGGGAGCAGGTTGGTCTATTTGTCCCGTCGGTTTGGCTCGCCGCCCTCTTCGCCCGTGAATCGAATCCGCTCCAACTCCTCCGTATCGCCGCCTGCGCCGGCACCCCATTTATCAGCCTTCTCCTTCTCCTCCTTTTCCTTATTCCCCGCCTGTGGTAAGCTTCCTTTTCTCCTATCCCGGCGCTTTTTTCGATCGCTCTGTCTAGGAAAAGAAAACCCTAAATCGGAAGTCAATCCGAGAACGGACGGGACCGGTGAAACGAGTCCTCCGGATCTTCCTAGTAGGTTATTTTCTCTCTCCAATTTTCTCTGATCCCCTTCTTTTTCTTTCTTTCTTTCTTTCTTTCCTCCTTTGCCATTTTAGTTAGTATGCCCTAATTGTTATTTGAAGTTTGATTCTTGATACTTTTTCTTTGAGTTGGATTTCTTAGTCGTGCTGGGAAATGAGGATCAGGACAACTGCGAGAATTGCTAATATCTTCTTCAAAACACCGCCTAAAGCACCCTTATAGTTAGCGAAACTTAATCAAATTTTCGCTCATTTAGGGTGTTCTTATAATTGTAAAGGGCATAGTTTCGGTTTCTTGTGTAGCTCAGAATAATATAGAAGGGATCAGGGAAGAATCGCTAATCTAGGGCTGGTGGAAGTTAGGCAAGAGTTACGTAAGTTGTCTCAGATAGTATGGTTTAAGAATTTATTTGACGAGACACTATTGTAGAGGCTCTGAGAAAAGATGGTACAAACTTCTGAATTCGTTGGTGATCATATGTCCAATAGTTATGTTGAGTGAATTTAATCTGTTTCTTCTCTTGAGTGAATCCAGTTCTGTTGTTGTGTCGTCATTTGCATTGCTGAAGGGATTGTTCGTTTACTTTGTGGAGTAGGAAGTTTTCAGTTGACTATAAGAGGAATGGAAATACAAACTTCTGGCAGACCTATTGATACTTTGCTGGAGAAGGTTCTTTCCATGAACATTCTTTCTTCTGATTATTTCAAAGAGCTTTACAGATTGAAGACGTACCATGAAGTTATTGATGAGATCTATAACCAAGTCGATCATGTCGAACCATGGATGACTGGAAATTGCAGAGGTCCTTCCACGGCATTTTGTCTACTTTATAAGTTCTTTACAATGAAACTCACTGTCAAGCAAATGCATGGGCTTCTGAAGCATCCTGATTCACCTTATATAAGAGCTGTAAGTGTCTCTACTAAGTGTTGTGTGCTATTCCTTGTATTGCTTTATCTTATCATATTTGTGATTTCATTTGTACCTCCAAAATTTGAAACCATTTGGATGTTGATCAGTTGACTTCACATGTTTCCTAGCGAGACTTGTTGATGCAATTTGTTGACCTTTTGGCAAAGAATACTGCGTGTTTCACAATTTCATGGTTGATTCTCCATGTAGAGAATTAGAATACATTTTGCCTTACTGGCTATCACATGCTGTGATTAATTCATGTTGTCTTTTCAGCACATTAATTGAGATCATGAACTGAATTTGTTTTTTCATCTGTAATGTTTTGTTGGAGCATTCAGGAAAGATGTCATATATGTTACATCATCTAGGCATGTTAGCTATTTATCATTGGAGCTTTTTCGTTATCTTCCAGACAATGCTATTATTGGTTGACAACATAAAAAGTCTTTGATGTATGGCTTTGGACTGTACATCAAGAACCTTACATGGTCTCATTTGAGTTGTCAACTTCATTGTCACTTGTCTTTTTTGAATATGTTCCATTTTTCTCTTGGTTTGAAAAGGTTGGTCTTTTGTGAGCATGATATGTGGTTGGTTGCAGACGTTGATGGTGAACTTGTCTGTGTATGCAAGCATTTATTATTTATCTCTTGATGGCTATTTTAACATGTGTATATGATGCTATAATAATAATAATTAATTAAGTTATTTCCAATTTACTACTTATAAAGCTGAAGTAGCTACTGTTCTTGGTTATTCAGATTGGCTTTCTCTATCTGCGTTATGTTGCAGATCCAAAGACATTATGGACTTGGTTTGAGCCATACATTAAGGATGGCGAGGTATTGTCTCTTTATCTGCTTATTTCAATTCTTCACCAACTACTTGCCTTGAAAACCATGCTTTCTGTTCTCCTAACAGTTACTATATGTTGGTGCATCCCACAACTATAACTCCTTGATAAAATGATCAATAGCAAGGTTCTTGATGAACTTATTGCTGATAGTCTTTTGATTGTTGCAATTGTGCTTAATCTTTGTTTTATTATTCAATGATTTCAGCATATCTTTTTCTGCTCTAATATCTTGTACTGTTGTCTTATACGTTTCCTATTCTACTTTTGTGTTGTATATTTAATTATTACTATGCTATGAGCTATATATTGCTCTATCTTGTGTGAATTTCAGTTGTATAGATTATTCATATGATATCTGTTTTAATTTACTTTCCCTTGTAGTATGTCAGATTTATTACATATAAATCATGTATATTCTCCTTATTGTCCTCTTATTTTGTGAAATTTTATGTTTCTTTTGGTTGTTCCCTACTAAAATATCAATATATGTTTTAAACCGATTATATGCTTTTCAATATACAATTTATTTCCATGCATTACAAATTTCCTTTGAATTTAGTATTTTCGATTGTTTTCATTATTACAATTGCATGTTGGCTATTATCTAATAAGGGCCATGCTTTTTGAATCTAAGGAGCATTAGTCTCATGTTTTTACATTGTGATTGGAGGCAATAATGGATCCATTTGGGACCAACTTGTGGGATCATCTCTGTCTTTGATCACAAAACATGTAGGTGAGATAGCCATAAATGGTAGGATAAGTATCTGTCGAGCATAAGCTCTGGCTTTACCCTTGGTGCTATATGATTTATGGACATTGTTCATGCGACCAACCATAGAGCTCTTATTTATATTTTAGCTAATTTCAGTTCTGAAATTTATCTTGAATAGTTACAACCATATGCTATCATTTGGGACACAATTTCTAATTTGTACTTGTTAGTGAATGCATTATTGTAAGGAGATAATGTTTCTTGTATGATCAAGATTAATGATATTAGACCTTAATAATTGTACACCATCACTACTGGAGAACTTATTTGATACAGAATTCATATCAATGATTTAAATCTTCCTCCAATGCTGGTTTTTGTAGCCACCCTGTACTGGTTCAGTATCGGGAACTGGGTGGTCTCCTCTACTGCCCGGTTCATTGAATGCAATAAAAAGAAAATAAAAATGAATTTTATTGTACCAGAATCTAGATATATGGTTCGATAATGGTACTTAAGTCAGTAAAACCACCATCGTCGATACATGAAACCTGGATTTAGATGCTTATTTTTGTTGTGAAGGAAATTTCTCCTGGTTCTAATGGTCGCCTTACAACAATGGGAATATATGTGCGTGATCTTCTTCTTGGGCAGGTCAGTTGTTTGATTCCTTAATTGTCTATCTGTAATAGAATATGCCTGTCAGGCATAAGTCTCTATAATTATGTTCTTTAGTTGAAAATATTCACTGATATATTGAATCAACAAATTGCATACGTGTTCACTAAGCTAATGACTTGTTTTGGTAGCTGAATTTACCTAAATGTCACACCTGTTCATTTGAGATTCTGAGCTTGCGTTACCTTACAGAGTATGCTTTGAGAGGAGATCTCAGTAGATCACATCTTTATCAACAGTTATGTTCAAGGTTTGTGATGTTGATCTTGAAATGAAGTCATCTCTCAAAGGGCTTATTACTATTTCCTTATCTTGTTTTACTGAGTCTCTTTCCTGCCCATGTTTCAGTCACTTCTCTTGACTTGGCAGTGGTCATGTAAATTGGTACATTTTATGTATATTGCTAGACTCTCGCTGTTCTATGTGCAATGTTTTTGATGTTTGGGTATTTGATTTCACCATTTAAGCTCTCTAGTGGAAGATGTTTGGTTGACATGCTATAAATCAGTCAATATAAGCTAAAAGATAATGCTTGTAATGTTCAGTATCTGTTTCTTGGTTTTTACAGTAATCTATAGGTCATAGAAATTTCTAGATATGGATTGGACCACATGATAACATTTGAGGCATGCGATGTGCGCACGGATGCTGATTAGGTTTTCCAGAGGTGGTTTGATCAAAGGAGGGTCAACAAACCACAATGCTATCTGATTTAGGTGCTCGCATGAGCTGCTCGACACATGGGCTTAATCATGCGCTTGGACTGCACCCAATTAAAGGTGCTCTCTCAAATCCAAATCCAAGTGCTCGGGACTTGCCTCGCCTTGCCTCGCCTCGCCTGGGTGCCTAGGCGAGCACCCGAGTGCCTCTTGACTTCCATGGTTTAAAGGTAACATTAAATGACCTAAGTGTAGAGATTTATATTTTATCTAATACATGTAAAAAGCAACTGTAATATTTGATAATGGTAGATGGACTTCTTTGCAACTAGGAGGTTATTCTTAGTTCGATCTTTGATGCTTATAACACCCTTCTTAAATAAAATGGTGCATTCTTTGACAAAATTTAGTGAAGGAAGGGTGTGCTTGCAGCCATTTCCCTACATAATGGCCAGTGTGCACATTTTTCGAACTAGGTCTGCAATTGGTTGAATCTTTCCTGATCTGATCCTAGTTTCAATCTGATTAGGTTGGATTTGGATCAAGATTTATTCTGTCTCTGTTGTGGAATCCAATTTAAAGATTCTAATGCTTTTGAATCTGGTACATATCTGGTTATGATCCAATTTAATGCTCATTTATCATGCCCTCATTCTTGACACTATTAAGGAAAATCTATGTCCAGTTTTTAATTCCTTTTTGCTTGCCAATACGTTTGCTATACCTCTCCATTTGTCTTAGAAGTTAGAAATCCACCTATCCTGGTTGCGCGGCACTAATTTTCAGATAAATGGCATCTAACCAAAAACCTTAACTGCTGGAAGTCCTTTTCCTTTCATCATCACCGACCATTTGTGCCATCATCACTACCCAAGATTTCATCCAATTCGAGGCTAATAATTTTTTGTTTGTTTATAGTACAGTGTTAATTTGATTGGATAGTTTAGAATTTTGCTTAGCTTTATATCACCGGGGTTTATTGTTTGACACTATGACTGCAGTGAGTAACCACAGTGCACTTTTGGAAAATGGTAAAATTTTTAGTTCCTTTCTATTGTGTTCTGACCCCTGGAAAGTTGTTGTTCTTATGCTTAAAAAGTAAAGAGGGTTATTTTTCTTACTGTTCTGCATCATGGTTATTTGCTCATTTACCTATAACAGTAGTAAGGAAAACATTAGTATGTTATTGGGTTGAATGCCTGGATTGGAGCTTTGGTTAAAAATTAGGATTAGAGATTAATTGGGACAAACAGGTCCAATTGGATCTAACATAATACTAATTGGATCATAAGGTTTCTGAAGCATCAGTTTTATTTTGATCAACTATGATCTGAGGTCTTCTCCTAATGGTTAACACCTGGACATTAATTGGGTGAAAGGACATGATTTAGTTTCTGAAGCATTAGTTTGGATATGATCAACTCTGATCCGAGGTCTACTCCTAATGGCCTTTCCCTTACATGTGGTGGACACTAATTGAGAGAAGGGACATGATTAAGTTTATGGTATTATTTTACTGTTTGGTCTAATAGTTAATAAATCGATAGTTATTGCTTATGTTGTGTACTCACTATTTTGCTTCTATCACCTCTTCTTGTCTCTTCTGCTCTTCTTTTCTGGCCTCCATGTCTCCCTTCTCTCTCTCTTTTTTTTTTATCTCTTGGAGAAAACAAAGGAAAGTATTCAAGGGAAAGGCTAATATCCTGCGTAACTCACCGTAAGGTTCTCATATCAGTAATTTGTTCAATCATAGGCTCATGAATTATGGCTTGTACATATTTTGTGTTTCCTTGTTGTTATTGGTTCTGCTATCTCCATTGTGTTCTACACAATGTGTTTTTTGCCTTTCTTTTCAGTTAGTTAAATGCTAAATTACTTACATGGCTCGTTAATCAGGATACAGATGTCACTCTACTACTGAAAATACTACTTAAGTGCCAAAAACACATTTGTTTAGAACTCTCTCTCTCTCTTGTTGAAATTTTTTTGCAGGATGTCTAGGTCATAAGTGTTATGGATATGCAAAAAGTTTGAATTGATTGTACATGAATCTTAACTATTAATTGTCGACAGTTGTGCATCTGCCATTATATAAAGGACTTGCAACAGCACAATAATCTTCCACACCCTCCTTTTTTGTGGCCCAATTGGTTGCTTTGTGGTCTTTTTGGTAATCTTTATTAAGTTTGTGGAATTCTCTTCCCTACATGTCAATTTATTCATTGTGATTGTGCAATAACTGGTCTCCTGGACACATTGGATGCAGTTTTTTTCTTCGTTTTAGTTGGTATGCTTCATTTTGCAACTTTGCAATGTTGGCAGTAGGTGATCTTGTGGATTGACAATATTAGTATTTTGTTCTAACCTTTTTCTGAAAGCACTTGAAGTTTTATATTTTGGTGCTGTTCATAATGTACTTGTTGCTGAGCATTTGCAGTAGAACTTGTATGTTTAATCTTAACTTATATATTCAATCTTCTTAATATCATGGATCTTATGATGCAGTACTACTTTGACACCCTTTTTCCACGTATTCCCATCCCCGTCATGCGCCAAATTGTTGCCAACCTGGAGAAACTGAAGCTCCCTACCAAGCATTGTGGTGTGACTGGAGAAACTAGTCGGCAGGGTTCAGATGATGTTGCCCGTCGCCCTCCTTCGGTAAAAGCTGCTTTGTCAGTTTCTTTTGGCCAGCGTGCTCCACACCGGGCATCCACCAGGGACTCTTCACCTGTCAGAAGGACCTTAGCTCCCCTACATGAAAGGAGTGATGGTGATGACCATTGGAGATCATCTCCAAGCACTCATCGCAGTAGCAGCCATGAACGACCTGATCGTGATTGTTCAGATCGTGACCGTGACCGAGACCGTTCAGAACGTGACCGGGTTACGGATCGGGATCGAAGGCATAAACATGACCAGTGTGGTGATCGTGACAGAGACTCACTCAGATCCAGGAACTCGGATAGGGATTACGGGAGAAGAGACCGTGAAAGGAGCAGGCGAGATAGTGATGAGTACAGACGATCCAGCTCCCGACGAAGCAGAAGCAGAAGCAGAAGCAGAAGCAGAAGCAGAAGCAGAAGCAGAAGCAGAAGCAGGAGCCAGAGCCGGAGCATGCATATCCATGGTGCAGATTCTGACAATCGTCCTAGTCCATTCAGAGATGAAAATAGAGAAAAGACAAAGACTGCTTCAAGCAATCTGGCAAAGTTGAAAGATTTATATGGTGATGGAAGTGACAAGAAGAGTGATGAAACTGCTGATAGGCTGCGGAAAGATACCAACACTGAAGACGTTATCAGATTGGGGGGATCTACATGGAAATGAAGCCAAAATGAATTGTCTTTGTGGTGATGTGATTTTGTAACGTCAACTTTATCATATTGGCTCAGTGGCCTTGCTATGATCTGTAACTTTGATGCGTCAGATCCATGATTTCAAGTTGGAACTAGTTGCAGGTTAGATCATTTTCTCTTGTGCTATCTACTTGTATAAATACTGGAAAATCCTACAGGCATGATTTAAGAAATGTATGATGATTTCAGTTCCAAATTTACAATGTGAAAGAAATTGAATAAATCTCGCAGGTGGAAGAATTCCTAATTGGTGCACCATACAATTTAAGTCTATTAAGGACACAATGAAGCATAGTTTTAAACACTAGTTTAATTAATATTTACCAAATTCTTTTTTTTCTTAATTTGGCAAATGATAGTCAAAATCTTAACCATATAAGTTAATTCCATCAGTATTTTTTTTATTATTTTTAAAAGATGTTTTATCAAAAAAGGTTTTTTTTTTTTAAGTTTTTATTTTTTAATTAAGATTTAAAAAAAAATAGAAGTTTTTTCTTAAAAAGAAATTTTAAACTGAGGGGTTAATTATATATTACCTCATGTAGTTAGTTATCTTTAATATCTCGATCTTTACATTTAAAAAAAATTATATGGGTATCACATATATGTATCAATAAAAATACGAAAACAAAATGTAATTTTAATGTTCTAGTTGATAGTGATAAATGGTAGTGTCGTTGGGAGTTGCAAGTGGCTGTAAGAGAGATAACGAGATGTGAGGGATGCTATGTATCTGTATTAATACCAATCGTAGGAGAGTGACAAGAAGAGATGAGGATTACTCTACATATACATTGATGCCGACACAGATACAGAACGACAAAAGGGCCACTAGCATCAACATTAGCGTCGATACAAATGCAGAGCAGTGTCGTTCGACAACTGTGTTGGCATCGACGTAGATACAGAGCAATGCTAATCTCTCGTCGTTGCTCTCTTCATCAACAGCAACCACTCACGATCCCCAATGGTATCATCATCCACCACTACTAATGTCATCCGTCGCCATCGACATCGTCCCTCGTCATCAACTAAAACGTTAAAATTATCTCTTTGTCTTTTATTTTCGTATTTCCTTTCGATAACATTATGGTAAATGTTGTAAGGATGCTAACATAACTTTTTAAATGGTAAGGTTTGAAATACTAAACATAGCTATCGATGGGGCCATCACCTAATCTTCCAACTTCAGCACTTACAACAAAAAAATTATTTTGCGTTTCGATTTGGTAGTGACATGACAGCTAAACTGCAATGGATCGTATTGAGTTATCATATATAACTTTCAATTCGACATGTCTATTCTTCATCGGAGGTCAAGTTTATTTTTTATATCACAACCATTAAACAGATCTATTTTACTAGAAATGCCAAAGAAGAAGTAACGCCAGCGGCCTATGTAATGACCCCACTTTATTACGCCATAAATAAACATTAAATCTTTATTAAACATATTTTTAATTAGATATTATAATTTTTTAATTTAATTAAGAATATATATATATATATATATATATATATATATATATATAATCAATTTCTTCTTGTTGTTGGATTTCAAGAGTAGGATATCTTAATCGGATCTTATAATTCTGGTTCCCAATTCAAAGTGGATCCGACCCGATGACCCTCTCAGGCCCGACCGGTATCGTCGATGGATTTGTGTCGACCGCCGGACGGATACGATGCCCTTTTTTGAGCTACGCTTCCATGGCGGCCAACGCATCGGAGCATCCGCGTCGTCTTCTCCGTGGCTTCGTCTCCCCTGAGCTCTGTAAGGTACCGCCAATGGCATCCAATCGTTCCACTGATCAATAGATTGATGAAACATTGGGTTTGATGACTGTTTAGGAATTGGAGTTCATACATCGGAGCTGCGGCACCGTGGGCTACAGGCCCAGCGTCTTCTCCACCACGCTCCCCCACCTGGCCGCCACCAACTGCGCTCACCTCATCATCCCCTTCCTCCCCCTTCGCGACCGCCTCAAGGACACGGTCGAGGATCTCTTCGGATGCGAGTTCGAGCTCTTCGTCGAGTTCACCGGCCTCATCAGGTCAGGTTTCCTTCCCTTCTTTTTAATGAATCGGCGTTTCACTGCTATTCTGTTGGATTACGAGGTTATTATTACTCCCAAGTTCCCTTCCTATTATCGCCACCATGAGAAAGATAGGCATCTGTATTATGGAATCTTTATTTAGAGTCGGCAAAGAAGAAAAAGATGCTGCTTTTCTGCATCTCATATCTAATCATAGTGTGTATGAGCTTCAACTGCCCTGTTAAACTGCTTTGGATGCATTTTTCATGGTTGGAACTTGGAATTATTTTGATGACTGCTACAGAATGTGATACGATCGTTTTAGCTTTTCTATCAATGATAAAAGCTTTTGGTAGATGTGGGAATCATCAATTAGCACGAAGATGATACACAACTTTTTTGGGGGTATGAGATTACAGAAGTTTTATCCCATATTTAGGCTTGATAAAAGGGCTCCTATCTCCTGATACTCTTTAGTTGTGCATTTGTACATGAAATAACCTAACCTTTTAACAGAGCATTTGGTTTAAATTGATAAAATATTTTTTTCCTTTTATTTCTGTTTCAAAAAGCTTCTTGTGAACCAATCAGGTGATCACAAGGTGAATTGTGTAAACTTATTTTGGTTTAGGCAAATTTATTCTCGATGCAATATGAAGTAAGAATTGCATTTAAAAATGTGTTCCCCCGTTTTGTATGCAGTTGGTGCAAGGGAGCATGTATCGGATGGCACAGTGATGATAATAAGCCTTATCTAAGACAAAGGGACTTTGCGGTTAGTACAGATGTTGTGTGGCTTATCCTTCTGTTAAGGTGATTTATTCATGTTTTCTTATGAATTGTAGAGACATGTGGACTCTTAAAAGTTAAAACCCAATATAGCTTTTTCTCTTGTGTCAAAAAAATCGATTGTATGACTTTGAATCCTGAAAAAGTCATTTACACCTATGCAAACATGTTTGTTCACACATCATATATCAAATAACAGTCTTAAATTTAAGAGTGTTATTTCATTACCTTCTCTGATTAAGCCCATCCACTAAATGGATCCAAATGAATGATAATACACCAATAATATGTCATAGAATAATTTTAATTTAATTTTGAAAAATCCTCATGTTGTTACCTTTTGATTTCTACCAGCAAATTCTATTGAAATTATTTACTGTTCTTTTATCTTCTATTTTCCAAGATATAGATCCATCACCGTCAAACTGGCATAATACTTGGTGCTTGTGTTGCATAAATTTCTGGACTTTAAGATGATGAACAAATAATGTCTAATAGATAGGGCAAGCCTTTCGATTTTGAACCATAAACCTATAGTTTTTATTCTTAGCATTATGGACGATTTCACATTCCTTTTCTTTCAGTCTTCATTTGATATAACATTATGCTATTGCTGACTTGTGCTTGTTTATGTTGAAGGCAGTCTGCTACTTGAACAGCCATGAAAAAGATTTTAATGGTGGACTTTTTCATTTTAAAGATGGGGAACCCTCGTCAATTGCACCCACTGCTGGAGTAAGCACTTCGTTGAAGATATCTTACAGTGTCCTTAATACCTACTTTGCCATGTTTATAAAATGTTCTGCTGCATAATGCAAATTTATTGTTAAGAAATCAACTAGTTGTTGAAAGACAAAGCTCAAAAATTAAAAATTCGTATATCAGTCCTGGAGCAAGATATGGCTTTCTTAAGTAACAAATTTCTTAATTATTTTCAGGATGTTGTGGTCTACACAGCTGATGAACGCAATGTTCATTCTGTAGATGAGGTATATATATCATCAACTTGTTTATTATTTTAGTTTGCACTAACTAAATATTAGTTTCAAATTGCAATTGAATTGATTGCATATAGAATAAATTCATATTAGTTTAATGTGAATAATAATTCACACAGCAAAGATTTTGTAGAATTTTTTATTAATTGATTCCTATGAAATGACTGCTACTTTGATATTGATGTAACCAAAACCATTTGGCCAGGAAACTATTCATTAATCAAACTCATCAATACAACGTGGTTTTCTCAGCTCAATATATACAGATAGTGACCTTATAAACTCATTTTCTACTCAATGTATGACCGGGGTTAAAGGAGAGGCCGCATTCAAAAGTTTGAATTTTGTTGGATAACTTGGATTCTAAAATTGCAGAGCATCGTGGACTTTCTTTTACAACACTAAAATTACTAATAAAAACAAATGACAATATTATAAGTATAAAAAAACACAACTGAATCAACTAAAACAAAGTCAATCTACAATTAAGGCTTGATTTACTCGATCCTAATGAACTCAAGACTTATATTGAACCCAATCTGAAACTCCAGTGAACAGTCCTGCATCTTGATACTTGTCAACATGAGTTCCCTTGTGCTAATAAATTCGTGATAACCCTCTTATTTGACCTCACAAGCAGATTACATAACGGAAATTCTTAATGCAATAGGTTTTGCTCTTTTATATGCATCATGGTTGGTTTATATCAAATATCCGTTACAATTGTTATGGTATCCTGATCTATCTAAATCTGGAACAGGTAATCGATGGTGAAAGACTGACCTTAACTCTTTGGTTCACACGTGACAGTGCACATGACGAGGACACGAAGCTTATCAATCTTCTCTCTCAAAGACTACTAGTTGAACATATTGAACCCAAACCTTTCTTGCCTTTGCCGGCATCAAGTTGTATGTATTGGTTGGCCCAGGAGAAGTCTGGATTTGATGTACGCTGTGCTAGAGTGAGCATCCTTGGTTACGACTTCTGTCCATCCGAAGGCAAATGTAGCATGGATGATTCACCATGCGATCCTCTCGAGCTGCTTGATGGGAGATTGTATCTTGGTAGGGGTGACGAAGTTGTTGACAGAGAATTTGTCAACAGTCTGCATGCCTTGCAGGTAACCTGTAAAGTAGATCATGCAATAGAAGCATTGAACTTTGGATGAGTTCTTGTCTAAGCATCTATTTTATAACTTAAGCTCCACTCTTTGATCTACTACTCATTGCTAAAAAATCTTTGTAATAGGTTGTCCAATTCTGTGTCTGGAAAGCCGCTGAATTAGCAACAGAAAGAGAAGTACATCGTGCAGGATCGACCAGACCAACTGTTCTCAAGAGATCAAACAACTTGGAGCTGTTGGTGCCATGTGATTACAAACTTGGGGAGGCAATTTTAGGTGGCATATCACGTCATGACCCAAAACCTTCATTCAGCTGGGATGACTTGGTGCTCGGAATTGCCAGGTGGGAAGAATACATGTCTGAATTGCATAGAAAATTGTTGATTCTTGTTCCATACTGGTTATCGAATCATACTCTGTCCTTTGTTGATGCTACTGAGCTTCTATGACGAGACCAATAAAGCCGATAAAGGAGGAGGTTGTAGTATGAAATGCTAGATGCATTTCCACTGCAAAATTTTGGGTACTTCACATCAATGGTTACACATCTCCCCGAGCAAAAATGAGATGCACTGTTGTGAGCAAAATCTTGATCTAAATGGGGTTGGTTCTTCTCGTATTTTCATACACCTTAATGCAACATGTCGTTGGTCATTTATATTGTTGTTGTTGGTCATTTATATTCTTAATGCAACATGTTGTTGTTGGTCTTATGGTCGGTTTATGTCTATTTCAATTGTTATGGTATTCTGACTTTGTCTTTGGGTCACAAAGCTTATCTTCTCTCTCGAAGACTGCAAGTTCAACAAATTGAGCCCAACCCTATGTTGCCTTTGGTGGCATCTAGTGTGTATTGGGTTCCCCAAGAGAAGTCTGGATTTGATGTACGATGTCGTAGAGTGAGCATCCTTGGGTATGATTTCTGTTCATCCGAATGCAAATGTAGCACGCATGACCCACCATGTAATCCTCTCGAACTAGTTGATGGGAACAAATATATAATGCAAAATGTTTATTGCTTATCTCTGAATGAATGACATTGGGACAGATCCTATCTACTGCTCAAAAGAAAACGCTAGTCCTGTAAGCCGGGCATGGAGTAGGATTGAAAGTTTTCGTATAATTCGTGGAGTAGGATTTGAAGTCATCGTATCAAGAATTTAATGTTGAATGCGAAAGCTAAAGCCAAGTCAGTGTTGAGTTGTTGAAATTGAATTGAAGCTAATGTCACTGTAAAGTAGATGAAGTTCTTGATAAATAATTTATTAATGGCCTTTTGACTTAATTGTTTGTATCAGCTGTATCTATCATCAAATCTTGTGGAGTCACTGAAAACGGCTGCTGATGCAATTGCTCTTAATTTGTTCTTAGACATCAGTAAAAAGCCTCCAAATTTGTTGTCCATTTACTCCTACTATTGGACAATATGGAAGGTTATTAACCAGAATGAGGAAGACCAGCCCTCACAGATACTTGTAAGCATGAATAGATAGATATCCATGCTCTTAAACAAGTTTCTTTAGATGTATAGAGAAATATGTCTTATAACATATCCAAGTGGTTCATAAGATAGCCATTCCACGAATGTGCAGATACATGTAAGAAAAACTACTTAACAATGTCACACAAAGAATTGGCAAATGGAACAAGTGATCAAAGACAGGGAAACATACAACTATAGATACTAATGATTAGTAACTGCCTATTTCTGGAAGAAGCAGGGCCCAGTCGGTTCAAACTGGTATTACTCCTAATCCCCGCAAAGGGCAAGATTTAACTGGATGGTTGATACAACTCCTAATCCCCGCAAAGCAATCGGATTCATCAATTCGATTTGGTACTGACAGGTTACTCACACTTGATGGATCGATAGATGTGCCGTACAAACAGCAATGCTGCACGGAAGCCAACCATGCCAAGCATAAGGAAGAAGCCATAGCAGATGCAAGCCATATAACCAAAGAAGAAGGATGTCTGCATAAAGCCAGACATATCAGATCGGGCATAGTAGTAGTACAAACAGTATGCATACACAAATACACCAGTAGATCCTCCACATAGGAAAGACCTGCATTGCAGTGAGATCAAGTCAGATCAATTGAGTAGAGAAAGGAATTCAAAGAAAATTGAATCCTGTTCTAAATAAGAACTTCCCGACAAGTAATAGAGGTCCCTAGAATGCATGACATATGCAGCAAAGATTAGTCGTCAAAAAAGTCTGTATGCAATTGCATCAGCATAGAAGCACAAATGATTAGACAGGCTAGCTAAAAGTGAAGAAATTATAATGTAGGCTTACCTCCACCACCATTCATGGTCTTCAGCAGCAAGCTGAAAGTAGGTTAGCGCAATGGTGATGAATGCGGTCACAATGAGGAGGATGATGAACACTATGAACAGAATGCTATATATGGTGTAAATACTGTGGCCCCACACGCTGGCAAAGATGTAGTAAAGCTCAATGTAGATTGCACTGAAAGGCAGAAAACCAGCCATTGCCATCTGTGGAAGTGTTCCTCGATACCAAGGGAGTGGTGGAATCTCTCTAGGAAACTTTTTTGTCCGACAAGGGGCTTGGAATTCATTTTTACTATTTTTACCAGCAATTCCACCCAAAACAAGCAACGGAGAGGTTACCAATGTCCAAATGAGAACAATAACAACAATGGTTCCAAATGGTAAAGCTGCAGTGGCACTATACACAATAGCAACAGTGTTGAGGAAACAGAATGTCAGGAACAGAGGCCCACAGAAGAGGCATCCGGTCAACAGCAAATTCCTTACCTGCCAAACAGAAAATGAATAAGCATATAAAACCTTGAATCACCTTATTCACTTGTTAAGTTTTTTCTTAAGCTACCGTTTCAGCAAGAGTCTTTAATGGGTATGAATGCAAAAGCAAACATATATCTGGATCATTCTGCATTTTAATTTGACGAGCAAAGCAGCAGAAGGGAAAAAATAAGGAAATGTCGTCGAGGAAAATGTCTCACCCAATTTGTTCCCTCGAGCTGACAGTAGAAAGAGGTAGCAGTATATCCAGCAATCCCAGAGGTAAGTGCATAGATGACTACCAGAGCAGTAAAAAGAGCCCCACGATTGTAAGGATAGAAAACCCCAATTAATGCAAGAACAAAAATGAAAACCGTGCTGCGATGAATGTCAAGGGAAACAAAAAAGTTAATCCAAGTAAACATCATCATTTGATAGACGCTACAACAAAAAGTTAATAAAAAAAACAAAAAGTTGATCTCTGCAGTTCTGTTTTATTGTTTCTCAAATTACTCGAAACAAGCCTTTCTAGAGATACTCACAGAGCAAATAATTGTGTGCCAGAACCAAGACATGCTGCAAAGAGTGATTTGTTCTTTGGGAATCTAAACACATCTCCATGGATATATTTCCAGCCAGTCTCTTCTTGCTCCTCAGCAGACTCCTCATCATGGGCATACCTTCAAGGAACACAAAGAGGACACAAGTTTAAGTTTATGAATAAATTTGCATGCACAAAAAAAATCAAAATGTCCCTAAGAGATCTCAACATCATCCTTATCATCTAGGTGGACAAAATGATTGTCGACAAGACAAAATCCAATTTGATGTCATTACTTAAATTGATCATATCAGTTTGCAATTTTTTTTAGAATTTAAAACAATATTTTGGTAACTAAATAGGCTATAAGCAATGTGCAAAAAAGTGGCTTAAGTATGCAAGCATCAAGGTATTGCATACTGAAGTATATGCAGTTCTCAATAAATTATATGGAACAAATGCATAATTTAGATAAAACTATGAAACATGTAAACAAGTGTGAAGTCTTTTGGACTACGAATTATAAGACCTCGAATCAATCTCCTTATGGTTTTGGGAAATCATGAGCAAAGAAGAAACCTTAAGACATTTTAAGCTAGAAGCAATATTACTCTAATGCAAGCAATTTCTACTTTTCTCGAAACAGAACAGTAAGATGGCTTTTTGGTCCAATTGACTGTGTTGGAATACACAAAAGCATGATCTGCGTATTCTACACAAAGGGTTAAGTTGGTCAACTTAGCTTAGTTTCTTATGGTCCATGAGTGATATATGTGATCTATTGCCATCTATGATTTACAGCTTGGTCATAACTGGACAATCTCTCATCAGGGGTATTTACCTGGGCCTGCAATATATTTTTGCATAGTTCACATACACAAGATCCCATAGTCCTTGACTTAGGACATCATCATGTTTCCACTGAAATATTTACCTAGAATGTGGAAGCATTCTGTGGAAATAAACATCCTGTAGTACTTTCATCGGAGAGACATATACAGCTATACATTGATGTTTCACTCATTTAGAACACTCAATGTCATATTTGTATTTTCTTTTCATAAATGATTGAATAACAAGCAAGATAAACTTACTATTACAGAAATTTTAGCTATAGAAAGTTCATCAAGAACCTCAACACAACCTCACTGGAAGTTGAACTGATTCTATATACGACACATTTTATGTTCGCTAGGGTTAAGAAGTAATCACACTGAATTCAATTGAATCTAGTAAATTATAAAATTATACCTAGTATGCGCAATTACTTATTCTTTGTTTTTTGGCTTATAACCAGGAATTACATTCACAATGTGTATCGAATAAAATTAGCATTCAAACAATTTAAAAATGAAAAAATGATGAAGTACCAAGTTTCCTTTAACACCAAAAATTTATAACTTCCAAATATTAATAAATAATTCTCCATTATAGTCATAATCCCCATAACAATTCACAAGATCTGTTTAATATTTGACATAAAAAATGGAAGCTGATCAGACATTACAAGCATCTAATTGTCAAAATCTATAAGGAAACTGGTAAATAGTCAAGTATGGTGTTACTCCTTCAATATATTTTAAACATGTCAAGGTTCTCTTTTGCCATCTATTAATAATCATAATAAAACTTATGGAAGAACACGCAGCACCAAAGTTAAGTGTTAGGAACTTGAAAGATATCACAGAGTTAAAAGTTAGGAACTCGAAAGATATCTCACTTGACAAAATCATTCTTCAACACCCGCATCAGAATTGTGGCTAGGAAACCAGTCAAGAGAAGAACTGTAACACATGAGTTGATGATTGAGAACCAATGAATCTCCAGATGATGCGTTTGTGAATATGTCAGTGAGTACTTTTCCATCCTTTTTTCAAATGGTGTGCTTGTCTCCTTCCACTTGACTGAGTACATAAAATCCACCTCGATTTCCTTATCGTCTGTGAGATCCACCAATGCACTAGGGTCGGTGTGGACAGTAATCTCAATCACACGATCACCATTATAGAGGACATCAAAGTGGATATGCCTGTATAGGTAGTATTTATAATCACCCAGATCTTTGCCTTCCTTGTCAACCTTCCCAATGAATCCCCAGATGGGGAGGTCATCAAAGTACATCTGGAAATAATAGTCCTTTGTAACAGCACTTCTAAACTTGGCCACATCCTCTTTCGTAAGTTTCTTCTTGCAAAGCTGTTTGGAATCAAGATCCACTACGAAATTAAGCTTGTAGGGGGCATCTACAAGGCGATCCCCATTCAGAACTTCACCAAGAGCTTCTCTAATCTCAGTCACATGTTCTGTTGTCAACATCAGACATAAGCAAAGAGACATACAAATCAACAAATAGAAAAGTAGAAACCAACCTGGAGCGCAAAAGGGGAGATCAAAGTAGCGATATGTCTCACTGTAAAGAAATAAACGAACAGGTAAGCTTCATACAAGAATCAAATTATGAATAGTATTCAACATTTGAGTGTTCAAGCATCTAACTCTTTCTACTTTGATCGATTGAACGAGAACTAAATTATGCATCATCTTCGATGATTTAAGAACTTAATAATCTAAATCAGCTAAAAACAATGGGATCCTAAGTTGTCCCATTTCTGAAACATTCAGAAGCTGTCAGTGGCCTAAACTTTCTTTACTTCTAATATCCACGACAAGATTGGATGAACTCACGGGACAACGCGATGATCAGTCAAGTTTCTCGAGATTGGATGAACTCATTACACAAAACACGTTGCGCAGTCAAGATTCTCGAGATCGTCAAAGACATCACAACAACTCGAAGAGAAATGAAGCCTTACGATTATGTTGGGAGCAAAACCCTAAATAAGGAACCAGCAACTTGCGTTCATCCTAAAAATCAATAGCATTTAGGGGATTCGAACGTACATAACACTTCTTCCACAAGAAATTACCAAAATTTCCTTCAATTTCACATAATTTTCGGGCCAATAAAAGGAATTCAAGGCCGATCGTCGTCCAGCGATTCTAATCTCCGAAAAACCGATGAAAGAACGCATCATCGCCATCAGGAAACGAAACCCGAGAGATCTCACATCGGAGCACGCAGACTGAGAGAAGGAATACAAGCCTCACCTAGGGTTATGGAAAGGGCCGACCTTGTTGGCGTAGAGGGGTACGGAGTCTCTTTTCTTATAGCGGTGGTCGGAGGCGTCCGACGCAACTCCTGCGATCCCGAAGCAGAGCAGCAGCAGCGCCACCGCCACCGCCGCCGCCAGATCCATCGGTTCCCTCCCCATCCCTTTCCCTTCGATCCGAGAAACGGAACCAAAGAGATCAGAGCACAAGTGGTGCGACGGGAAAGAAGGAAGAAGGAACAGCGTATTGTGAGACGTCTGTGGATAGAATTCGTGGATTCGCGTTGCTCGTCTGCTATTATAATATATCTACTATTTATGTTATGTGCGTTCGTCTGACAAATGGTTTGAAGAGAATAAAAAAAAATCAAAATTAGAAGTTTTTATTTCTTTATAAAAATATCAAAATACTCTTAAAAAATAGTTTTTTTATCAAAATTTTGCTTTCTAATATTACAATAGTTTTGAATAAAATCACAGTATTTTTTATTTATAATATATTTTTAATATAGTATTATTATTTTTATTAATAAACCATAAATACTGTAACTTTATTATCATTCCTTTATAATATTTTTTAAAAATATTATACCTAAATTTTTAGATAAAGTGGAAAAATATAATTTTTATCATGTGTTTATTTTAAAATACATCAAGACCCTTATAATTTTTTATCATTATTTTTAATCAATATAAATTATTATAGTATGAGAAAATTCTAAAAAAATTATTATTTATAAAAAATAATAGGGATGATGGAGATGACTAACGGCCCACGTGCCCTAGCCTAGTATCCCCTTCTCTTAGATGATGACGAAGGCAACTAGGAGCAAGGGTCCATAGATTTTTATTTATAACGATAGAGGAGAGTGGCAAGCGGAGGGTAGGGGGATCGCACAAGGAGATAGCAAACATAGGTGAGGTGTGATAGTGGTAGAGGCGGTTGATCATAAGACTACATGGGTATTGGGGCAGAGGCGATCACAGGTGAGAACGATGAGGGTGACAACACGTAGGTCATTTTTAACGATGGTAGAGGAGGATAGGAAGAGCATGAAGGGTCTGTGCACAGAGATAACAAGAGGCGAGGGTGAAGGCATATGTGAGGAGGTTAGATGTGAAGGTGATGATCGGTGCGATGAAGACAGGGCTCTACGAGAATTTATTAAAGCTATGGTCGAGAATTTGCCCTTATAATATTCTTAAAAAAATTATATGCTTAAATTTAAGCTTACATTAATATTTTTGATAATTTAAATTAATTAAGATATTTTTGAATTGAATAGAGTAATAATATTTTTACTTGGATAACAAAAAAATATTGTAACCTTATTTAGAAGAAAACTAACCAATTTAGTTAAAGGAAAAATACTATAACCTTATTAAAAAATATTATAACTAGTTCAGTTTAACATAGGATTGGCTTGACTGGTTCAATCTAATTGAATTTAGACTCAAAACTCATTTTCCATGGAAAACTCAAACTTTAAGCTGTTAAGGGAAGGCATTTTTATTATTTTTTAAATAGGAGCTCTCTTTATGCATTTGGAAATTAGGAACACTATCACAAGAAAAATTAAAAAAATTGGACTTTTATCGAGAAATAACCAAATGAAAATATATTTAAATGGATTTTAATTCTGATCAAGATATGTTAAATATTTAATATCTACCGGACAAAACTTACATCTGAAATATATCATACAATTACGAATGTTATCATGTATAAACTTCACAAATTTAAACAAAATTAGACTATAGTTAATGCAATCAATACATAGGGACTCATGAATATGTGAAGGTAAATTAATATTTATTTACAATAAATTAAAAAAATATTTTAATTATTTAAAAAATATAAGACTTAATACATTAAAATGACAAAATTATTATATATGTATACCCTCAAAATTAGTTATTTTTTTATATTTAAGTTGAACCATGTTCATTGAAAGCTTTCACTTATGTATTCATCACAAGGAAAATTGTGATCATACCTCAAGCACACACAGAAGCTCTTCATTTTTCCATCTTTCAAATGTAGGATTACTCTTTCTTCACACAAGAATCCCAACACTTGTCTCTTCAAAGTTTCCTTGAAGCATGCACCTGAATTCCAAAGTCGAGCACTTTTGCTTTCATATCATTGTTGATCATACTGCTTGGTAGATTCTTCTATAAATCATGGTTCTCGTTTACTTGTGAACTACTCCAACCAGGCCTGCAAGTGTTTGAGATCTACTCTCTCTCTCTCTCTCTCTCTCTCTCTCTCTCTGAGGTAAGACTTATTTTCTCTTCAAAGTGGGATTACTTATGTACAAATGAATTCCAACCATCATAATGTGTGGTTATAGGTGTTATATTTTGGATAGACACAAAACACTTTGGAAGCATTAGAAGAGAAGATTAAGATTGAGAATCAATTCAACTATTTCCTGCAAGGGTTGAACACCTAATGCATCTAATAATACAACAGATGAGTCCTTGGAATTTATAAAGCTGAAGATTCAATTGAATGTATTTGCCAATTGGTCTTAAGGAGATTAGTTATTGGAGGCTTATGGACATTTTAGCAGTCTGTAAATTATGAAGCCTAATGACTAACTCTTTTTGTCTTATTTGGAATCATCAGAATGATGACCAGTTTTGTGATCACCATAACAAGCCATTCCATAGCTCTTGCAAATGCTCAATCCATTAAGTCTATTTCAACTAAGTGGTCTAAGAGCATAACAAAGATCCTCCTAATTTTATTGGATTATGATGGCTCATATCATCCTAACAATGATCTAATGATTTCCAAGACTTGATAATAGTGGCATATTACTATGCCACTATTAACAATACAATACAAGAGGAATTTGAGGAAAAAAAATAACTATATCAGCATTGATATTGTATTAGTTGTTAACTACCTCAGTACTACTAATGGTGTTCCTGTTAAGTTCATGTTGATATAAATTTGATGAAGTTTAAGCTTGATTAGGATTATAATATATTAATATCATTTAGAGATTAAGTTGTAATTACTATTGACTTGTAAAATATTGTAACTTATAGGGTTTCGACATATGGGTAGATTATTTAGTTATTAATATATTTTTTTTTATTTTTTATTTATTTACCTTGGTTTCTTAAAATATATAAAAATTTGTTCGATAAGATAAAAATATTGAAGTAGATATGTAAAGTTACTAGGAATGATAATAAGATGGTACCAATATTTGTTGAGGAATATTTATATCATACATACATACATACATACATATATACATATATATAGAAAAATACTGAGTATTCTTAATGGTTCAAGATTAAAAAAAATATGCGTGAAGATTCTTCTCGAAGTGAGAATTATGTTCTGCAAGCTGATTAACGAATCGCTTAAAGAGGATGATCGTCTCGATATGGATTATGCCTTGATCTCTAATTGCTGGGAATTATTTGGACCAAAACTGGTAATAGAACAAAGAATAGATTAATAGAGGATTAATTTGTTCTTGCTTCATAATCACTAAATGCCTAGGTTGTTAAATGTCTCATCATGAAGTCGTTGCTTACTCATTAATCCTTAATCGTGATAGCATGCCAGATTAATCCTTTCTACAGGCACTGTTACCGTGTCACTTTTATTCCTTTGGAATGTGGGAAATCTCAATGAAACAAGAACATTTCCATTAGTGGAGTGCAATGGTCCCAACCATGTCAACACAATAGCCACCCACAAGGTAAACAAACAAGAAAGATTTCTCCTTTAGTTAGTCTGAAGATTTGACTTCATTCTTATCAAGAATCTCAACATAGCAGACACAGTTGTTGTGTGCTTATTGATGTCAAACAAGAATTGGCACAATATATATATGTATGTATTCCTGAGAGACTCACCAAGATAGAGAGTGTACAGGATGATAATATTACAAGTAACACTTTTAATTTCTCAGTGAAACATATGCACGATTTACAAGGTTTTGATCATTAGATCAATCCATATAAGCTTGCCTTGGTAGTTCTGAAACAAGGGCATGATGTCAACATGCCAGCTTATTACTTAAGAATTCGATATATTACATAAGATCTATGCATGCTACATGATTTTATTACTGGTAGAGAGTCTTCATATCTCTACTACTAAATGATATCATGAACAGACATGGAATTATATTAGTGAGATCGAGGATGTAAAATATTTTTTGTACACTATAACTGTTGCTAGATAAGATATCTTAGGGAGAACTTCTGACTTACAAGAAATCTATGAAGGGAACACCAGCTTTTCTCCATTCCTCCTCAGCCTCCTCCTCCTCCTCCTGTTCCTCTACACTTGAATGACATTTAGCACCATCAGACTCGGTGTTTACTTGAAGAAAATCATAGAACTCAGTTGAACTCTCTCCATCTGCAACAACATCGGAATATGAAGATGGCAAAAGGAGTCATTGAATGGAGGAACTATACATGTACTCAGTTACCTTTGGCCATCTGGGGAATATGATCATGGAGGTCGGAGAAGAATGCTTTTGGCAGTAACTTAAGGTGGTTGTATATATGCCTCGACTCTGATCCCTTGTCCTTGTCTTCTGTTGATCTGCCTGTGGCTGTATATATGCTTTTGGCAGTAGCTTTTCGATGCCGACGAGCCATGATCACATGCCAATGGTTCTTCACTGCGTTGTCGGTACGACCAGGGAAGAGCCTGGCGATGGCCGCCCAGCGGTTGCCGTGAACGCGGTGCGAAGCGAGGAGCCGTTCTTCTTCCTCCTCCGTGAAGGGGCTGCGGTTGATCCTTGGATCCAGCTGATTGAACCATCTGAGCCTACAGCTTTTACCTGACGGAGATTTTACTCAACATGTGTTAGTAACATTCAATTCGGGACCGGAAGACAAGACTTTGGAGATAAAAAAAAGAAGAAGGAAGGAATCTAAACTATGCTTGCACCTGATCTTCCTTGAAGCTTCTCTGCGATGGCGTTCCAGTTGTGAGGACCAAACCTACTGACCAACTCCTTCAGCTTCTCGTCTTCCTCCGGCCTCCAGTGCCCTCTACTGCACATCCTATCTTCAAATCACTGTCCACAAGGGTGACAGGCAAAGATAACCCCTGCTGAGCTTTCTCTACAAGATCTCTACAGGAAAAGATAGCCAGGACCGAAGAAGCAGAAAGCTCAGAGAAGCTAAATGTAAGAGAAGAGATGGAGAGGAAAGATATAAGGACAGATACAAAGAGGAAAGAGGCTTTCTCGTTAGCGAGAGAGAAGACATACAATTAAGAGATAGTTACACTTGCACCACAGATTGATGGTACGTGTGGCCTAAGCATGAGAGAGAGAGAGAGAGAGAGAGAGAGAGATTGTGGGGTGGTTTGGTGAAGTAGTTCTGTTCCCCTTTCAACATCTCTCCAATGTTTCTGACCTACAACTTCTACTTGAAACCCGCACATCTCTCTCCATTTCTGTATGCATACAGTATAATACCATAACTGGCTTTTCATGTTAGCATATACAATAGGTTTAATATAAATTAATCCAAAAAAATTAGTTTATTAAGGAATTAAATTCATTAGTTCTGTGGTTTTTAGCATTGTTACCAGGTGGTGATCTTAGCCAGAGGAGAGAGATTTAGTTTAGCTTTCTTCCTAGTTTATATGTGCCAATCTGTGTAGAGATTCTCTTGGATCATATATATGTATAGATTATTGATCATAAAGTGCGTTCATTTGAAAAGAAATGAGGATAATACAGAGACTGGAGAGAGGAGAGGGAAGGAAAGCAACTGAGAACAAGAAAAACAAGCCCTTACATCAACTAGGGGAGAACTTACATCACCCACAACACAAATATTATGAACTATAATCTAGTTTACACACTTCAAATGCCAACTTGGAAAGAACACATTTCTTCTTGGGTTGAATCATCAGTGTGTAACTGTTAGGTCATCTTCATCTTCATCTTCTCTTGAGGAGTTGAGGTGCAGACCAAAACATTTAATTTCATTTTCACTTCCTTGATATATAAATATATTGTTTTATCAGTGCATGAAAAATGATGTGTTTTTGTAGGTGCAATCCCCTAAGTCAGGCATGCAGGAACACTGCACACAAGAGAACAAAGATCTGCTGAGGATGGTAGTAAATTTCTTCATATTCCTCCTTTCTTTTAGGAAAAGGAAACTATCATACTGCTCATACAGAGAAATACTTAATGCCATTCAAAATTTGGCCCTGATGGTGAAGCTCTAGATTTGGACAGGAATCTTGTGGTTTCTGGCTTTGGAAGTCATGTTATACTCCAAACTCTCAGAAAACTACTTCCAACCTTTTTGAAAGCTAGGTTAGTTCTTAGTTCATGAAAACAGTGGCATGGTACCTAACCATATGTTTTCATTTTTCTTCACATCAAATCATACTTAAGGGGAAAGCATTCCACAGAAATTATTCACACTCTAAAATCCTCGGCTGTGCTCACTCATGACGTGACGACATAGCCGAGGAAAATGCACTTTCTATCTGTATTCCATCTCCAACACAACCTCCTTGCCTGATCGATCTCACACCATCTTTTAGCTTGCATTCAGAAGAGATACTTTTGACTTACCAGCTTCAATCAAACCATTGAATTGGAAGTTCCAGGATACCTAGTTGTCAACAAGATTTGCAAGTAGAAATTTCTGCATACAGGTATCCAAACTTCTCACTCAAGTCTTGATCCTACCCCTATTGAGATTAACTAAATGCGAAAAAGGAGAGTAATGAGGTGATAAACAGTTGCTGTAATAATCATATCTTTCCTTGTGCTTCTTCATCATTTGGGTAATTAGCTACTCTTCAATTCTTGATAAGCCTTTTGTTTTTTTTGAGGAACTTAATAAAGTCTTTATGATTGTGGTCTTTCTTGAAATAACTTATATATCAAACACCTATCCAGTTTTATGATATTGATTTCCTATCTAAAACAAAAAAATTGGTGGATGAGCTGAAGAATTTTATGGATAATTCTTCTCCCTTTTTGAAAAAAGATCGATATAAAAACTTTTTTTTTCTTCCAACCTATTTTTATTCAATTTTGGCAACCTACGTGATATAGATTTCTTGCTTAGAAATTAGACAAAAGAAAGCCCGAGGTGGATAAGGTGAAGAGATCTTTTTGAATGATAAAACTAGTATATTGTAAAAGAACAGTTGTATACATCAATTGACTAAATGGAATCTAACTTGAAAGATATACACACTACGCTAACCTTGAATGGAATCTAACACATTTATGTTTTCCACTTTGCACCATGATTTCCAACATAAACATTCAATATCAGCAGTTGCCAATTATCTTTTAACATCTCAAACAGCAGAGTGCATCATGTTTGTGTCATACGAATTTTACATGATTTGATACAGAAATGTAAGACTTAAGAAACAAACGTAGATGTGAAGTAAAGCTAGCACTAAAGATGATCTACCTTTACTATGAGGTATAGTTGAAAATAAGAACCATATCTTGTTGGAAGTCAAGAAGGTTATAAGAGCAACTAGATAGTGACTCTTATGTTGATGGTAACAAGCATGTTGAATGAATCCTCGCAAAATGAATGACTGAGGAAGAAAGCATGAATTCTTGAAGAACACTAAAGGTAGCAGTGCAGCGGAGAAAGTGTTTGCTGACTCTTTCACCACCAACTCTTTCATTGTTCAGGATAAAACAATGACACAAGTGGCACTTGAAAATCTGCCTTAGAGTAAAACCTAAGTAATGTAATTGAACACGCGTCGCAAACCCGTGAAACAAAGGATAATAATAGTCCAGAGAAACTTCAGAAAAAAAATTATAACCTTGGTGTGGGAGTAATTAAGCTGTCTAAGGTGATCAATCTGATTAAGCATCTCAGACGACAAGATGATACTAAATGACAGTGATCAATTAGCATTGATGTCAGTGTTTCACAAGCTGACTGGAAGGCATGACAGGGCCAAATATGATGCAATTGAACAAAGAACTTAAAATAAATTATTTTCCCCTTTGCTCATTCCATTGCTTGGTTGAGTGCTCATATTTTGTTTAACCTACTCTAAATCAGTAGTATATTATTGGATAATTCACTGTTATATTGTAAAATTTTCTTATACATCGATCTGTAGCAATGACTTGAGAGCATGTTTTCTTATGTTTTTGACAAAGAGATAGATCAATGTCTAGATTATTGTCATGTGAACTCTTCCTACAATGGTTTCTGACACCCGCATCACTTTTGATTTTATACTTTTGTCTATTACAATATGAAAAAGCAACTGAGGTTGTCCTTGAAACTTAGGAACTGAAGTTTTAGAGCACCATTTAGATTCTATCATGGCACTTGGTAGTTGACCTGTGAACCACTAGTTGAAGAAGCAAGAACACTATGTAGTCCTGGCAGGTGGAGAGTTTCCTTGTTATTGTCATCAAGTCCAATCATTCCATAAATCAAGTACTTATCTTGTTAGTAACAGGAATTAGTCAACTATTACCAGGTCTGCTGAGGAAGAACTTGAAACAGCTCACTATTACCTAGGAGAGTAGCTTAGAGTCTTAAGATCAGAACTTGAGTACATATTCAGAATCAATATTTTAGCAGTAGGAAGAGGTGATTTGCTACTTGGTAGAAGGTAGTTTAAGATTCTGTAATGTAATGATAAGTGTGTGATCTTTTATGTGAATTCGATTACTCTGCAAGTTGGGTTTATATATATATATATATATATATATATATATATATAGAGAGAGAGAGAGAGAGAGAGAGAGAGAGAGAGAAGTGCCTTGGCTTTCCTATCTAATAATCTTGGTGTAATATTAGTTCAGATTAAATAGATAAACAAAAGAACAGCTTAATCGTTATAACAGACCTCTCTAACACTAGAAAAGTATTCTCAAGTCAAAAGAGAATCAAAATCTTGCTACAAAGTCATTCATTGACTTGGGAGTTTACATGACTAGAACACATCATTCTAGAGCTTTATCATCTTCTTAAGACACTGGCTGTGTGGAAGCTAAGACTTTATCGAAGAATAATCTTTTGATAAGAGGCCCAAGGAGGGAAAGTTTGTCATTATAATTCCTTTCTGCCTCCCTTAGGGTTTGGAGTTGGCAAATGCTGTTAATGTGCATGGTCTGTTCATCTCCTTTCCTCCTGTTTATTTGCCATAAAATGATTTGGTGAAGCCAGTCCTTCCATCTTCTTTAACAATATATGAAGAAAGAAGGTGGCATGAGAGAGGTAGTAAGAAAACTACTCTTCTTAATCAACAATTGCTCATCAACCATATATGTTATCAACGATAAAGGCTACAGGCACAAGTAAGATTGCTCTTTTACGATAAGAGTTGGACGATCTAAAGAACATGTACATAATGTATTCTATCTACGCTACATAGAGCCATTGAAATCCCACAAATACCATGCCACAAAAAGAGGAGCTCAAGAAGTTTGCTTGCCCTCGATACTACGGAAAAAGCAACTCTGGATCTCATGAACATATGACATTCATCAACTTTGACATAACAAAACAAGGTTAAGGCAATTCGAATCAATTAGATATATGAATATTTTCCTTCTCCCATCCGTTTCTCTTTTCTTATTTGATATATCAATATTTCCAATATCTTCCTCCTCTCAAATTTGTCTTATGCATGAATATTTTTTTAATATCTTCCTCTCCTTCGATTCATTTCTTTGTTTGTATTATATTTTCCTCCTTTATCTTGGCTCACTCGAATAATCTTATTTGCATTGGTAACTTGTTCAATCTTTTCATTGAGAATCTTTCCTAACACGAATTGATTGCCTTGAATTTATAGAATGATTTGTTGGAGAAGATTCTTTCTTAATATATCCCCACAAGATGGTGCTTCTTGTAGAAATACCAATCTTGGATCCTAACCGTAAGAGTGAAGATTTAGCTAAGGGTTTTGTAATAATGTCAACAACTTGATTGTGTTTGCACATATGAACAATTTGAAGAGAACTAATGGTAACCTTATGTCAAACAAAATAATAATCGAGGAGGACGATACACTTCGTTTAAGAATAGAATACTAAGTTAGCACATAAGTAAGTTATACCAATATTATCACAAAGAAGATAAGAAGGTTAACTAAGTAAGATGTCCAACATGGATAGAAGATAACTCGATCATAGTAGAGGCGATCGAGTAATATTCAGTTTCTTTTGTGGATGATTGAACAATTGTCTATTACTTTTTAGAACGCCATGCTATCAGGTTAACTCTCATAAAAATCACCTAAACTGAGATGAGATGGATGTGAGGTCATCTTGATTACTAACCCAAATAGAATCAGAATAAGCAATAAGAATAAGTGGTGTTTGCTTGATGAAGATCAACCATCAATGATACTAGTTTGCATAGAGTTAAATTGGATCAAACCAAATGTAAGAATTATGAATGCTCTAATTTATCTATCTTTGTTATAAGGCCGAATCCACGGATAACAAAGATATCTAAATATTTGTAATTTAAAATAATCGAGTTTGAAATACAATAAGCACTCAAAATATGATTTATTCTTAAAATAAGTATCTAAAGTTGATTAATAAGATAAACAACTATTTTCAATGCATAAATATAAAAAGATAAGAGGAGGAGAGATACTCTATGAAGAAGGATAAGCCCTCTTCATAGAGTAAATTCAGGATCCAAACTATTTAAGGGTATGAATGATGAAAATTTCATTCTCACAACAGGTGTGCTAATTTTATCAGCAAGATTTTTGATTTGATTGTTGCAAGATAATCAATAATAGGTTTTGATAATCTCATCTCTCATCCCCATCTCATTCCTCATTTTAATAGTATCCAAACTATTAGGTTCTCCAATAATTCCTAATTAATATATTCTATTTTTTAAAAAAATAAAATTAATATCAAAACCAATTAATGATATCAAAATCTATAGAAAATAACAATAATAATTATAATATTTACATGTTATTATAATATTCAAATATAAATACATCCAAATATAACCACAACCAAATAAATATAATTATATTCAAATAAATCTATGAATTAATAATTTTCTTCATTAATCTTATCTTTTTATTTCTATGCTCATATATCCTTGTAAGATTGATACTACCTAAATAAGAAAATAGAGGCTATGATGAAAATGAGAAGAAGTAGGAGGGATTTGAAAAACGAGGGTTGCGATGAGATGGGGGGAGGTAAGACGAAAAAAAGAAGAAGAAAGAGAGAGATACAAAGTGCTCACTAGAGACGAATACAATTGTCACTACTTATATAAACTTGACAAGGATGGAAGAGGAGTGCTCTAAACATCTCGCCTCATAATTATGTAAATAATAAAAAATATCTTTCATCCCTGTCCCATTACAGATGAATCTATAAGGTTTCACGTACATGCATATCTTGAATAGATTGATTAGTAATAAATTATAGAGAGAATAATCAAAAAAATATTAGAGAAATTATATTAAAGATTATAAAAAACAGACAAAAGATGAAAACATATATATTATAGTGAGCTAGGTTAAAGTTCTTATATACACTTAGTCAAAATAGCTATAAGAAAAAGAATAATCAAATCCTAGGTAATCACATTAATAAGGTATACAACAAAATCAAGATCTAAATTTGTGAAAATTATTTTGGATGATAATCTTCCTAGCACCACTTGATTACCTTCAACTTATAGAATGATTTACTGGATAATATTTTTTAATAGATCTTTCAACCCCTATTAAAGCCTATCTCTATCTCCTTTATCAATTAAGTATGAACAATTCCAACTTTATCAATTTAAAATCCAGAGCTTATTAAAATAATATAACCTCAATGATGATGAGACATTGAAATGGTAGGATAGAGTGGGAAAAAGAAAGAATTGAAAAGGTAAAATAATAATAATAATAATTTATATATGTATATACAGAAAAAGTAGAACACTGCTAATCTTATTATATCCACTTCTTCTATGGTCAAATGTTAAGACCACAAGTAGGACTTATTGACGAGTATTTTACCTCAATGATATCATAATGAGATGGACGGACCGGATAAGTCCACAACTTGTTTTGACGCGACTTTTAAGGCACCAAAAGCCATTTACAACTTTTTTCTACCCGTCTCGGCTACCTACCAAGACTTGAAATCTCTATCACACCAACGTTATTTATGGACCCCACAGGTCGGTGCAATCATAAAATAGCTAACTATTTACAGTCACAACTCCGCCCCACCAAAAAAGCAGCTGTCGATGGGGATGATAACGCATCCGCCGGAGCAGTGTGAGAGTCGAATCCTGCCGTCGGATGACGCCACGGAGGTCCACTTTTGCGCCCTTTTAGGGCAAACGACAATCGCGCCAACCCACTCGCCTCCAATAGTGGGCCGCGGTGGAACTTTGTCACGGATGGCAAGTGGTGTGATGGTGGGTGAACGTGGTCAGGTGCAAGGGACTTCGATCTCCATTTCTATCCCCAACACGCAACGCAACCGGAGGCGGTCTTGTCCTCATCTCCCATGCGTCGCTATTAAATCCGGTTAGGCCCCCGGCCCTGGATCCTTGAATCCGGAATCCGTGAGACATCGAAGGATGGGATCCGTGGAAGACGAACGGAGGTCGCCGCTGGAAGAAGGTCTTCTTCCGGATGTACGATTCCCCCCTTTCCCCTTCCTTGATCTCCATAAGAGTACCTTAAATTTGTTTATCTTTCAATTTTTCCTGAATCTTTTGCTTCCTAGTTGCTGAATTCGTCACGGTCATTGATGGATCTTTTGTGGAGCAGAGATTTTTCTGTCGTGACTCTTCAATTAGATATCTTTGACGAGTTGATTATGCCTACGAGGAAAATTTGGTTACTTGGGAGAAAAAGAGAGGTTTTTGACATTGGTTTAGGTCTCTACCATTACAGTATGGTGGTTTATGTGTTTCTCAGTAAATTTGCCGTTTGGCTTAATGCCATATTTGATTTATGTTAGGAAACAGATTGGCCAAATATATGAATTTTCGGTTATGCGCTATGCTTGACTTGTTGGTATTTCTATGGAAATTGATAATTTTGTTGTCGATGATTCTTTCGTAACTCCAAAATCTTGTTGGTGCTTGACTCTCACTCAAGATTGTTTCTTAAGGATTTTAAATAAGAAAGAAATAGGGATATGCCCTTCCGAAGAATTAGATACATAATATGATAGCGGATAGAATGGAATGAGCAACTTCTTTGTGGCACAAGGGAATGAGATTGCTTCCTTTGCAAAACTAATCATACTTGACAAGAACAAAGTTCTCTTCTTCTGCAGTATTTGTAGATTTTGTATGAAATATTAGTTTCGGATGGTTCTCGATTGGACCTTCAACTTGAAATTACGGTTTGGTTGTGTAGATTGGTTCTAGCATCATATAATGCTAGCTATTCAAAGGAGTTTGCAGAAGAATAGTACTCACATGTTATTTCAATCAGATGAGACAACTTCCCTATGTTCTCGAATCTTATAAATTGCAGAGACTTTCTTTTTCTGTTTTCTGGAATCTTGGAATTGGTAATATTCAATGGGCAATACCGGTGTTCGTCACTGCATGCTGCAGACCATAGCTACAACTCTGATAAAGGGAGCTCAGTCATTTTTCTTCTAAATTTTGTTTGTATGTATGACTTGCCACATTTTTCGAGGTCTGAAATATTTTGAGATATGGTAAACTTTTCCATATACCTTTGATTGTATCAATTTTATGCTTAGATAACCAAGAATGCCTCAACCAACTTAAGATCTAAGAATGCATATTTAATGACAGAATTTGGTTTAAAATTAAACTGAATGGAGCGGGTGAATCATTCAAGTTTTTTGTTGGGATGTTACAGCTTGTTGTTGATGTTCTTGTATTGTGAAGCTGTTTGCTCGTATCAGTTTTCAAGTATGATGCAATTGGAAAAAAAGGTTCCAAATTAAGTATCAGCTCCATTAAACATGATTCGTTATTCAATTTTTGAAACATTTTAAATATTTTAACATGTACCTCAAGTGGAGGAAAAAAGTAAGCAATTTTAGCAACCTGGAGTATTTTGATTTGATTAACAGTATGGAAGTACCAAAATAAGTTCAAATTTGTATAACAATTTCTTAGATTCAAGGTAATCATTCCATTTATTAATTAAGGGAGTACAAATGATCATTTTATGAATGATAGTTATTTTTTGTGTCAGTTTGGTGAACATACAACTGGGTTGATCAGCATTATCTTGACTGTAATGGTCATCTATTTTTGGCCTAGATATCTGGGCTTATATATTCCATGACTGCATGACCTTCATATGGCCTTACATCTCCATTACATTTGCTACTATTTCTGTATTTGTAGAATGAAAATCAAGGACAATATACTGGAGATGGATCTGTCGACATTCATGGAAACCCCGTTTTAAAGAACAGCACAGGCAATTGGAGAGCATGCCCTTTCATTTTAGGTATTCACAATAACTAACCACAGACAAGTTTAATCCTTTTCTCTAACTGAGATGCATTAAATCATTCCTTATTTTCACATTACAAATTATAGGGAATGAATGTTGTGAACGTTTAGCTTACTATGGAATAGCTACAAATCTTGTCACTTACCTAAAGAACAAGCTACATGAGGGGAATGCCTCTGCTGCACGAAATGTCACAACATGGCAAGGAACCTGCTATATTATGCCATTGCTTGGTGCAATTTTAGCTGATGCATACTGGGGAAGATACTGGACAATTGCAGTGTTCTCAACAATATACTTTGTTGTAAGTATGCCAGTTGCAGATGTTCTTTACTGTAATGAGTGGATGCTCTTTTCTTTTGTTCAAATGTAATATGATCATTGATGCTTTATTAAATGTAGGGAATGGCCACATTGACCCTTTCAGCATCAGTTCCTGCTTTTAAGCCTTCACCATGTGTTGAATCTGTTTGCCCAGACGCAAGTGCAGTTCAATATGCTATTTTCTTTTTTGGACTCTATCTAATTGCACTGGGGACCGGTGGAATTAAACCTTGTGTTTCTTCGTTTGGAGCTGACCAATTTGATGATACTGATCCGAGAGAGCGAATGAAGAAGGGATCCTTTTTTAATTGGTTTTACTTCTCTATTAACATTGGTGCTCTCATATCCAGCAGCTTTCTAGTTTGGGTGCAAGACAATTGTGGATGGGGCTTGGGCTTTGGAATTCCTACATTGTTTATGGGATTAGCTATAATTAGTTTTTTCTTTGGTACTCCACTTTATAGATTCCAAAAACCAGGAGGAAGCCCTCTTATAAGAATGTGCCAGGTGGTGGTTGCCTCTTTTCGCAAGTGGAAAGTGGATGTGCCTCATGACAGTTGTCTCCTATATGAAGTGCCTGAGAAGGCTTCGGCAATTAAAGGAAGTCGAAAGCTGGGGCACACAGATGAAATTAAGTAATTCTCTTAACTTCCACAACCAGTTTCGTTGAGGTTTCTTTATGCATATCTTAATTGATTCTTGATTTCATGCTTCATTTGCTATAGTTCTTCAAAGAACTAAATCAAGAACTGAATTTATCCACAAGACTTGAATGCCAATCTGCTTTTGAAGTTCTATTGTCTTTCTTCTCTTGTTATCCTTGGAGTTCTATGTTTTCAGTGGTTCATCAGTTGTAAAACTGCAATGTGGATCTTTTTGTACGACAGCATTTTTTAAGTTGCAGATTGGTAAAACTTTTATCAGTGAAAAGTGTTGCTTAAATCTGGACTTTCCTTTAGGTTTATATGTACTAGATGATATATTAATGATAAAATATTTCCTTGATGATGCTTCAACTGGTATACAAGGTTGCTGAGTGACAAGTTGTACAATAAATCTTGCATCAAACTGATATTGCCTCGATGAGAAATTAACTTATGAAGTTTCAGCTTCAATTATATCGTGCTTAGTGCTTAATGGATTTCAATACTTGCATACTCTATTAAGACTGGTGGGCTCTATGATAATTCTATCATATAGTTGGGTTATGAAATATGTTTGTGTCAGAAGAGCAATGTGGTGTACGTTACAGGATGTTTGTCAAGAGCACCCCACGGCGATAGTAGGTTAAGCCATTTTGTGAGATGAGATATTACTGTTCATAGTAGTAATACTAAAGACCAACTCTGATATTATAGAAACTAGTTTTTTTTTTCAGAAATTATCTCCTGCTTATTTTCATATGCCATAAACTGTGCTGATTCCTAGTGTGCATGATATTGGATTATGTGTAACTATTATCTTTTGCAGGTTCTTTGACAAGGCTGCTACAGTGACGGATCTCGATACAAAGACTGAAAGTTTTTCGAACCCATGGCGGCTGTGTACAGTCACTCAGGTGGAAGAACTGAAGATTCTGGTGAGGATGTTCCCTGTTTGGGCAACCACCATAGTGTTCTCTGCAGTATATGCACAGATATCTACTATGTTTGTCGAACAAGGGATGGTCATGGACACGAGTATAGGCTCCTTCACCATTCCACCTGCATCTCTATCAACCTTTGATGTCATCAGTGTCATTGTGTGGGTGCCAATCTATGATAGAATTCTTGTTCCGGTGGCAAGGAGATTCACAGGCAAGGAGAGAGGTTTTTCAGAATTGCAAAGGATGGGTATTGGCCTGTTCATATCTATACTAGCAATGGCAGCAGCTGCAGTGGTGGAGATCAGGCGACTCGACATTGCCAAGGCGGAAGGTTTAGTGTCCGAGAAAGTGGCCATTCCATTAAGCATCTTTTGGCAGACACCTCAATACTTTTTGGTCGGAGCAGCGGAAGTATTCACATTCATTGGGTCACTGGAGTTCTTCTATGATCAGTCTCCTGATGCTATGAGAAGTCTGTGCAGCGCGTTATCACTTCTTACCACTGCGCTGGGGAACTACCTGAGTTCCTTCATCTTGACTGTCGTGACATCGGTAACAACTCGAGGCGGGAGGACAGGATGGATTCCCGATAACTTGAACGAAGGGCACCTCGACTACTACTTCTGGCTGCTCACGGGGCTGAGCTTCTTGAATCTTTTGATATATGTTGCCTGTGCTAATAGGTACAAAAGCAAGAGGGCTTCTTGAGTTCCAAATAACTGCAGGGTACCATCATTCATGAAACTCCAACCTGTACATTTGTTGTGGTGTCTGATTTAAGTGTTTCTTGCCTATGTCATCCCTCTGGATTGAACAGTTGCTTCATTTCAATTACCACAGACAGTTCTCTAATTGCAGATAGTCTGTGTCAATCTGCTAGTTTTAATAGTATTTTTGTGACTCAGTATTTTTGTGACTATAAATCTTACATAAATCTTATCACAAAATTTATATATCAAGTGATTGTTTGAAAATGTGACTATCATGCAAATGAAATGGCGATGGTTGCTTAATCTTGCCAGTGAGTTCATCTCTTGTGTCATTAATTGATCCGTTTTGCCTCAGTTCTGAGGTATGAGATCTGGGTGGGTAGACTACAGAGCAGAGCGGTGATTCTTGGAATCGAAATGCGAGTAGTAGCTCTTGAAAATGGCTGTTTCATAACATCCCTGCTGTGTTTCGTTGGAAAATAACATCCACAGGAGAGAGAGAGAGACAATTGGAAATAGGAGAGAAAATGTTCGGTTAAGCTATCATTTGTTGCTAGAAATTTATGATGACATGGGTGCGTGCACCTGTAGAGCCACATAATGCAGAACACCATGCCGTATCGATCACAAGCATGTCGACTGAGAAACCTGAGCGATCATTATGAGTAAATAATTCCTACAGCAAAATGGACAACACATCCATTCCTTGCAAGCCAATATAGCGAGTTGAAATCGATCTTAACCAATCGTGAGGCTTTATGATTTCTATTGAGAACACACAAAAACATTAGTGTAAAGACAGAAGCTATAAGTGAGTGAATAAAGGAGAACAAATTTACTCGTGAACCAGAAAAATCAAACATTTTCACTGACTTTTGCAAGAATATACTTGGTTTGAGGAGAGCCAGATCTCAACTGAGATTATAAAATTGCAAGCTGAACTTTATCTGCATAGGAATAAAGTATTGATGGCTAAAATCAAGTTCTATATTGTAAAATTTACAAGAGTCTCCCCATCCAATCCAAATTTCACAACCCATCAAAAACATAAAAAGGCAAAACAAGCCAGCAAGATTTATCACATCATCCTAAATTAGGAATAATTTGGAAAATATTTTGCTAACCACAACCAGTAAGGAACTCCAGATCATAGATAGGTTCTGACTCCATCATAAATTATCACATAAAAAAAAGGCATAGATAGGAATAATTTGGAAAAAAAAAAAAGGCAAAACAAGCCAGCAAGATTTATCACATCATCCTAAATTAGGAATAATTTGGAAAATATTTTGCTAACCACAACCAGTAACGAACTCCAGATCATAGATAGGTTCTGACTCCATCATAAATTATCACATAAAAAAAAGGCATAGATAGGAATAATTTGGAAAAAAAAAAAGGCAAAACAAGCCAGCAAGATTTATCACATCATCCTAAATTAGGAATAATTTGGAAAATATTTTGCTAACCACAACCAGTAACGAACTCCAGATCATAGATAGGTTCTGACTCCATCATAAATTATCACATAAAAAAAAGGCATAGATAGGAATAATTTGGAAAAAAAAAAAAGGCAAAACAAGCCAGCAAGATTTATCACATCATCCTAAATTAGGAATAATTTGGAAAATATTTTGCTAACCACAACCAGTAACGAACTCCAGATCATAGATAGGCTTTTGCCAGCAAGATTACAAGCTAACTTGAGTCTTGGAGGGACCAGGTCACACTCAAGTGGTTTCTTCCCCATTGGACTGCCAATCAATTCTAACACTTCGAAACCACTATGCACAACAAAAGGCAGGCTTATCTTAGGACATCTTTCTTTAATAGACGACCTAAACAAAGTAATAACTCATATTTCCTTGACAATGCTGACTTGAAAGGTTCCTCAGACAGACATCAATATGAATAAGAAGCTTCCAATTCTCAATAGACAAAATAAACATGGGTTCCGAGTGATAGTGACAAAAATGGCAACGCGCCACGTCAGCACGCCAGGTAGACACATTGCCCGAGGAGGCAAGCACTGACGCAGACTCGACATTTGCCGACGTCACCAACCCTCAGCCAACCACCTCAGCTTTGACCTCGTGCTCTCGGTCGAGGCACAGGAGCACATCGACCGAGGCTCGCCCATACCCTGCGGCAGCCCGGTTCTCCACGCGACCCCAGTGGCAATGTCAGACGCCACGTGCGGTATTGTCCTGCCCCTGCAAACGGGCACGTCAGGTAACACCCAAGCTCATCTATAAATACCCCCAAGTCCCAAACAAAAGGGGACAGGCGGAACACACTAGAAAGCACTTCTGCTTCTCTTCCTCCGAAATCCTCTCCAAATCATCGCTAACTTGATCGTCGGAGGGGTCGGGCCGAGCTCCCGGCCCGACCTGTGTGCAGGCGCGAAGACGGTGTCACCTCTTCCCGGTGCTGCGGCGGAGCTTCCTCCCGACCCGAACCGCCGACCTGCCGACCCGAACGACCGATCCCGACCGCAGGGAGACCCCGAAGGACGTCGCCCAAGATCCCCGACATCCGGACCCCAGAACCGAGCCGCGTCGGCCCCGAGGCCACGGCTTAAAAAGTTACTTACCGTAACACCGAGTATACAGAGGAATTGGCTATAAACCAGATAAAGAACAAACACAAAAGAGTTTGACTAATGGAGGCTACAGAGGAATTGGCTATAAACCAGATAAAGAACAAACACAAAAGAGTTTGACTAATGGATGCTACAGATAGTCCTCTATAACAAAGGGATATAGAAAATATATACTATGCTGTTTTTTTATCTTTCCGAATCTTGAAAACTTGCATAACTTACTATTGGAGGTCAATTAAGTTCAGCTCTAGCTACATAAATGCTCTTTCATGACATCACTGTGCATCAAACATACACACAACACTTGTGCTTCACAGTTTCTTTATATTACAGAAGATTAGCAAATGCGCTCATAAATCACATTTAACCATTATTTGCAACTGTTTGAGTTGTTATCATCTTATTCGCATATAACTCTTGCAAATGCATGCTAAAGTTATGCAGCACATACAGGACCTTCTCCTGAATATTCTTAACAAGGTTTCAGTAACCACCCTGGTTTTCTTCTTTGTTGTTCTAAATTTGTTTCTCAGACCCCATCAAGCTCACTGCCACTCTTCCACATTTCAACATCAAGATATTATACTATTTCATATTCCCACAGAGATTTATCTCTTTTTGGCCCTCAACATCCTAATCAAGCTAATAAGAGCTATGTTTGCCGAGGTCTCAAGCATGTAATAAGCTAGAGAAATACTGACAACAGAAAGCAGATCAAACACATCAGATTCTAGATATAAAGGCCTACAAAATTATATCCTCAAAGACCAACAATAGAACCAATTACTGTGTCAGCTTAAAGCTTGGTCTAAAGCTTTCACTATATGTTGTAATAAACTTCGGACACAAGTTTTAAAGCAGTGAGGAACAACATGAGCTTTCCTATATAAACAACAGACTCTTCCCTGAGACCCTATCAAAGTTGCGTTTTCTGCTAAATGCCAAGCTCCCACAAGATATAAACAAAATTAGAATGCAAAGAGAAAGGCATAGGAAAAAAAAAAGTGGAAAATAGTAGCTTGGCTACTCAACACCTGCGCGACTGAGCAACCATTATAAGTTGCTTTATCTAAGCTCATATGCTCCGTCTGTGCCTCATTTCATTTCTTTTCACCGAACCATTCTCCTCCACTCTTTTTTTTTCCTCCTAGATTTGCTACTAGAATCAATCCCAACTCAAAGTTGGTGCCTTTTTAGTGGAAGGTGACAAGGGAAGAAAGATGCCAACTTGGATCGCAACAAACGTTTGCGATTCTAGGAAATTCTTGATGAGAACAGTATCCGAATAACCAGAAGCAATGACAATAAGATTAGCAAGAACAATAAATAGTTCGACTTTATCAACTCTTCAAGTAAACACATCAAAACGATTCAAACACACTAGCAGGTAAATGTAATGTCCAAATCAGCTCTCTGTCTATGCAACTAACCGACAGGATCAAGCGGTGAGCACGACGGCGCCTCCTGCTGCCTTGATCTTCTTTTCGGCAATCTTGGAGATGAGCTTGGCCTTGACGACGACGGGGCGATCCGACGGAAGCATCCCCTTGCCGAGGACCTTGAAGTATCCGAACTGGGTGACGTCGATGAGGGGAGCGGCGGCGGCGTCCTTGGCGGCGGCGTCCTTGACGGCGTCGGGGACGAGGGACCAGAGGCGGTCGACGTTGACGGCGGGGCAGTGGAACTTGTTGCGGAGACGGTGGAAGTAGCGCATGCCGACCTTGCCGAAGTAGCCGGGGTGGTACTTGTCGAAGAGGATGCGGTGGTGGTGCATGCCGCCAGCGTTACCGCGGCCTCCGGGGTGCTTCCTGTGCTTCCCGATGCGGCCGTGGCCGGCGCTCACGTGCCCCCGCTTCTTACGGTTCTTCCTGAAGCGAGTCGTCATGGCGGCGGTTGGCGGCTGCTCTCGTCCTCCTCGGTTAGGGTTTTCGCGGGGAGAAGGAGAGGAGCGAGTACTACCCGTAATATTATATAGAGACTCGAGAGAAGATATCGACCGTGTGATCGAGATCGGAAGATGGGGATTAAACGTGCGGGCTTAATTGTCTATTTATGTGGCTTAATTAAATCAGCAAAATTGCAGGTATTATTCCTCTAATTTTCCATGTAGCAAAAATAAAACAAAATTTAAGAACTAGAGAATAAATATATATATATATATTTTATAATCTCTGTTTGGACTTGTAGTTGAAATTTTAATTTACATTCAAACTTTTAGAAATTAGGAATACTAAATAATTTATATGTTTTCAATTTAAATTTTATTATTATTAAATATATATTTTTTATAATCTTTTTTTAAAATGACTTTTAAAAAAATAATACTAATTATCTTAGAATCATTATTAGATGGTATGGTATGATAGAGAAGTTTGAGTTGGATCAATGGAAATTGGCTATGTAATACATCAAAAAATATTAATTCATTATACTCAAAATTTGCAAGAATGTATGTGAATTTATATTAAGTATATGGGAGTAAATTATTCATGAGTAATTAATCACCTAATAAATCTCGGTGACGTTCGATCACATATCATTCATGTCTTTAATACCACGCAAGAGAAGCAAAAGACCGAAATGCCCATGGAACAAATACGAACGCCGCGTTGAATCCCTAATCTTGTCGAGCTGGAGCGTCTCCTACACCGCCGCCCGCCTCGACGACACCCTCTGCCCCGGCAGGCCGTGGGTTCCGAGTCGTGGCCCTCCGCCTGCTTCGACCGTCGGAGGGGCGGCCCCAACGCCGCAATCCTTTAATCCTCTGCGAGGATTGCATCGAGTCGGCATCCATCTCCCGCACAGTCAGTGCCGATCTCGTCTCCCTTTCTTTTTTTTTTCTCCAAGTTTTCATCTTTAACGTGGTTTAAATCTGAAAAATGCTTCCTTTCTTCATCCCTTGTTGCTGATTTCTTATAGTCGTGTGCGTTCATAGTCATTATGTGCTTGATCTCTTCGTTCTACTTGAATGTAGATGCTTGGAATGGGATATGGGGATACAAATTGGGAGCTTTTATCCAGATTGTAGTGTGGAGAAGGTTTGACTAATTAATGCATGTTTGTTTGTTGAAGAAATCGTATCTCAACTAATCCGTTCCTTTCATTGGGGAACTTTTCTCCGATGATTTCATGATCTTAGTGCTTGCTTGGTGCATGTTTTCTTTCTCTTGGTTGATCGTTTCGTTCGCATGCTTCATAGGCCAAGCCTTTTTTTTATGAACATTGATTAGCGTTGAGCTCGGGTATGGATATATAGCTTCTGGCTAGAATTATATCTTTGATTGAACTTTTTAGACTAATGATCAACATAATCCTTATACTTGTGAGTATGAAAGTGACAAGATTATTTTGTTACCATTTCTTTTGCCAATTGCACCTCTAATTGTTCACTAAAACCTATATTCAACTATATAGGTGATTGTCACTTGCTTACTAATTAGTTATAACTTCTTATTCTTCAGATGATATTTTTATGTGTTTCATAATTGTTTCCCTACAACTGTAAGATATATTTTTTTGCCTTTTTTGTTCACAGTACTACCGGTTGACCCACTTGCTTGACCAGTGAATAAGTGACCCTAGGTTTGTCTGGGTAGATGGCTACTATGGTGTTTCCAACTCTGCTTATTTGATTACATGTTAAATTTTTTAAATTATCCACAGTTTTAATTTCTTGAAAAGAATTTAAATAATTATTTTGCCATTTATGTCCATAGGTATAGGTTATTAGACAGCTCCTTGCTTCTCTACTTTTCATTGGGACGCATTACCAGATAGAGGAGGAAAAATTCCTTCAAATGGTGGTGAGCTACTTAGCTTCTCCTGTGTTCTCTACTTTGCCCTTCTCCATCACGCATTCTATTACTTGCAACAACTTCTTCGCTAATATCAGAAATATTTTCAGTTGGTCGCAGCTGGTGAAGAACTTCTTATCATCCATCGCACCTTTAGTTTTAATCTCAGAAGCCTACCCATTATCCAAGAAATTGGTGACTTTTTTTCTCGCATCATCTCCCAGCCACCCGATCTTGTGGAACATCAGAGGTATCATCTCTTTTTTCTTAGATTCACCAAACATTGCCTTTCACTTGTTTAATTCTGTTTAATTTTCATATTTCATTTGATTCTAAATTTCTAATGATATAGGCATCAAATTTTCATTATCTAATCATCAATTTCCTATTTTTTTGTTATTGTTGGTTGTTTATAGTGATCTTTGCACGGTGTCTGTGTAGGGCTTCTGTGCAATCACCTTCTCTAGTTGATGACCAAAGCCCTGCACTGACTATCGAGGAACCATACAAGATTAGTGTTAGGGAGTGGCTCTCGAAAGACAACAAGCATGATGATTATAAGGACAATAATGAACCACCTGCTGTTTTCAATGTGTTGGATACGGTACTTGTCCATACCATGGAGCGAATGAAGAAGTTAAGGTCAGTTTGCTTGTTGATTGCTTGTAAGCATCTCTGATATATCTTTACATGACAATTACATTTTCATTAGGATTTGAAAAGAGATATATATTTTGTCGTCAATGGCAACTTGAGTTTGAATGGCTATATTGTCAGGAAAAAAAAACCTGGATATAAGTCCTTTAATTGCTAGGCTCAAATCAGCATTGCTGACTCTTCCCTTGGATATGCAGGGAAAGCATTACAATTGTTGGAAGATGTAGTTTGTTAGAAGGCATTGCCAACGTGGTGTGTTCTGAGGATAGTCGCAGAGCTGATAATAGTGACTTTGTATTGATTAGGGTATTGTGCACTGAAGGAAAAGTTTTAGCTGCTTTTCAGCTTCATAATGAATTATATAGGAGCAGTGTTGTCCTAGATCTGCATACATACAATTTCCTCGTAAATGGACTTTGTAAGATAGGTAGCTTGTCTGAGGCTACTTGGCTTCTTGAAGTTATGAACAATATGTGTGCATTCCCAAATCATGTGACATACAATACTCTAGTGGATGGTTATTGCCGTTGGGGTAGTGTGGACAGAGCTCTAAGTCTTGTTTCTTCCATGGCCGAAAGTGGAGTTAGACCCAATGTAGTTACTTGTAATATACTTGTTCATGCCTTTTGCAGTAGAGGCCTCCTGGAGAATGCAAAGAAACTTCTTGCAGATATATTGAATGAGCATGAGTCTGCAAATTTAGTTACGTCAACAATACTCATGGATGGATTCTTCGAAAAAGGCGATGCAGACCAGGCAATTAACATGTGGAATGAAATGTTGAAGAGAGGCATCGAAGTTGATCGAATTGCATATAATGTTCTAGTTAATGGATTTTGCTTGATGCACAATACAAAACTTGCTCAAAGATATTTTTCTGAGATGTTCAAGAAGGGCTTTTTACCAGATGTAGTGACTTTTAATAGTCTTATAAATGGCCTATCTAAAAATGGGAATATGGACGAGGCTTGTGATATGTACAATAAGATGTCTTTGTCTGGTCTTCTTGCTGACCAAATCTCATACAGCCTGATTATTCGGGGTCTTTGCCAACAGGGTGACATCTCAAAAGCTGTAGAGTTTTTGCATAAGATGTTAAGTCATTCCATAGTCCCTGAGCCTCGTATTTGGAATCTTATCATGAATGGTTATGGAAGGGTTGGTGATACTAATAGTGCTTATTCAATAAGAAATATGATGACAGCAACAGGTGTTGTTCCAAATACCTTCACATTTAATGCACTGATTCATGCTGAAGTAAAGGGAGGAAAAATTGTGCATGCTTTAATGCTGAAGCAGGAGTTGCTCGATTCTGGGCTTTTTCCTGATGTTGTTACTTATAATTTGTTGATTAGTGGTGCATGTAGGATTGGCCACACTTTTTTCGCTAGACAGATGCTCCTGGAAATGCTAAATAGAGGATATCAACCTGATATAATCACTTACACAGAATTGATTAGATGCCTTTGTGTAAAAGGGAAATGGCAGCAAGCTCAAGAAATTCTCAACAAGGTGCAGGAATCTGGCTTGGGCATTGATCATGTGCCATTTCACATTCTTATTAAACTGTACTCCAAGATGGGAAAAGTAATGGAAGCACTTGAGCTGTATGAGGAAATGACTACAAAGGGTATTTTGGGCCGCTATTCTATGTATAATTCCCTGTTTATTGCACTTAGAAAGAAAGGCTATCTCTTGGAAGCAAGTCAAGTATATAAGCAGATGGATAAGCTTTTGCAATGCAGAATAAAAGAAGATGGTTGAATCTTAAAAAAACACTGATTGTGCGAGTTATTCTCTCCATAAGAGGGGCATACTATTGGCTGTTACAGCTATGGAGAAAGCAGCTCATCTGTCTCTTGCCTTCTGATATGGTTATCTGGAGCCATCATCTGGTCAATGAAATATGTTCCCAGAAAGTTCATCAACAGAAATAATCTCAGCAACAATTTTGGGTCTCCTATGGGCCAAAATGCTAGATGTTCTTTCATTTGCAAAGATTGATTGGCAATTGATAAGAATTAATTACAGCTGAAAAGCGACAGAAGCTATGTGGAGCTGCTATCTGAAGATGCCTCTGAATTCTGTAAGTTCCAATCATGTAGACCATGAAATTTGAAAGAATATAGTACATGATCATTTTAGGTTCCTGTACTGTTTGATCGTGATTTTTGTTGCGCAGCTTGTAAATTATCTAGTACATACTGTGAGTTACAGAAGCATTAGCTAAGGGTCTTTTGTTCATAGTAGTTTCATGTTAGTAAAGTTTGGCATGAATGCTTATTCATGAAACATGACCATTTTCTCACTGAATAGGAAGCTTGGGAAACCCACAAGAGAATGCTTTTAGAAGTTCATTAATCTTTGTTAAGCGGTTGATGGTTTTGCTGGGAATCGAAAAGCTCCGCTATAAGACAATATAGAGCCTGTGTGGGAGGTAATTCCATGTCAACCAGAATTACTGTTTCCATGCTACCTCAAACATGTCTCACCATTCTTTGTTCACTCTTTTAAAGGTCCTCTTTGGACTTCTATATATTCCAATCAGCTAATTCTTGAAAGACACCTTTTAATTTACAATTAATTCAGTCAGTTCTTGGTCTGTTTCTCCATTAACATTCTCAGCATCTTTACTTCCAATCCACAAGCATTATATACACACACACACACACACACACATGCGCACATGTTTTTAACTGCTTAATATATAGATCCTTAGAAGCTCTCTGGTATTGTAGTTATCTTTAAATATTTCTTTCAAACAAAGGTGCACAGTCAATTGGGGCGTTATGCTTTTAACTTTGACTAGCATTTGTCCTTTGATATTGCTTTGTATCTAGAACTTCCGGCAGTATCCTTTTACTATACTAACTTTTAGATAGATCACCAGATTTTTTTTATTTCATAATTTGGTAACTCATCAGGTAGTTATATTCTCATCCTAATTTTCTATATCAAATTTATTAAATGTTTTTTGGTACCTAACTTTGAATGTATTTTGACCTTTCTTTAGCCCTGTAGTTCTTACCAAAACCTTTGGTCTTCTTCATGTTAGATGTCCAATGGTGATCAACATTACAAGACTTGCCATCATGGTACTTTTCTCAGTAGTTTTCGCTATTTACAATGCCATACATTTAATTAGAATATATATTGCTGATTCATCCACTTGGTGATGTTGCTGGTAAGAATTGTGACGTCAAACAACCATCTTAAGAAGTGATTTTCCTGATTATTGAAGACAGTTATTGGTAAGCTAGTTGGATAAATTTGGCTTGCTTATTGAGTGATCACTTGTGCTGAGTTCTCTAATGTACTTGTGCTAGTTGGATTCTGGTGATACATCCATTCGTTCAATCATTTTTTAGAAGCTTTACTTTATTGCTTCTCGGCCTTGTTGTAATTATTTAAAATAGCTCAACTCATGGTGTACTCTCGATGAAGGAAATTTTGGTTTTGTAATCAGAAGTTTGTTACCAGAGATCTATGTGAGAATTGCAGAAGGCTAAATTGGGAACTTGTGCAAATGTATTCTTTGGGAAAGGCTCCCGGAACGAACTCAGAATATAACTTAGATAGTTACAAACATGTAACAAAAGGAAAGAAACTTTGTCCCTTTATTTAGTAATAATACTTGCAAGCATTTTTAGTACTTGCAGTTTTGTTAAACTTTTTAGCTTCATTATTACTGATCAAGATGGATCAGAAAAGCCAGAGAAGCAGATCTTGACAAATGATGTGTTTATCAACATTCATCCTGTTCATGATGATGAAGCCTGATATTAGTATTTCTGGATTATATTAATTATTCTCTGATCAATATTAGTGTGGCTGCTTTTGATTTTGTCTTTCTGTTTATTTATTCTCAGCAAATGACACAGCAAATCAGGACATTTTAATTCTTCTCCAGTTTTTGTGGTGCTGCAATTAGTTGTGGCCATTCAGACAAAGATTTTGTCAATTTTGAGATGCAGCAGCACAAGGAAGCTGGTGACTTGTATCTACAATACCCATGACACATGCTTTGGACATGTTTATTACATGAGGTTGCTTACAGTTAAGGCTTCATCTGCATGTTTAGCAGTTTGATCCTTCTTTTTCAGATCTCTCTTTGTGCCTCATAATATTGTCCCAATAAATATGATTGAATGAGCTGCTTTGGAGTAAGAGTGGAGGTTATTACAAGAATACTGAATAACTGGTGAGTTGCAAGACATGTAATGGTAGGCTGATTTTTTTAATTAAAAATACCTGAAATATTTTGTAAAAGTTTTCTTGTTAATTTTTTTTACTCATTTTTTTATCGATTTTTAACTGTTATAATATTTTTATTTAGTTCATTTATAATGATTTATAATGACATTTACATTGTTTTATTGATGTATTAAAAATTTATTGAAAAATACTATAAGTGATATGGTATTATGTTTCTTTAGTTATTATTCATGGATCATTACGATACCATACTTTTAGGGTTATGATTAATTTAGTTGAGGTTAAGAGTCTATTTAAATTATTTATAATGTTTTAGAGTAGATTTTATTTAAATCATTTATAATATTTTTAAGTAGATTTTCCAGTATTTTTATTGTGATGGTCAAAACAATATAACGGGTCGAAAATATTATAATAGTTCAAAAAAAAATCCTGTAATAGGTAGGAAATTTTTTTGATATTCTTTAAATTAAGGATACTGAATGAAAATAAAATAAAATAAAAATGGAAGGCATCAATTAAAAAATACCTAAAATTTATAATTTTTTTTAAAAGAAAAATTGGCCTAATGGCCATGTATTATTTATTATTCAGGCTCATTTTTGCAGGACAGCTCATGAGGGATGCTCATGTTTTGTCCAGAAATTTATGAAATCATCACTTAATTTTGATGTGCAATCAAGATTAAAACTTTACCTTAAGTTTAAAACATCGTGACTCAAAATATTTTAATTCTAGGATTCGATGGTACGTTCATCTTATGCTATATATATATATATATATATATATATATATATATATATATATATATATATATATATATATATATATATATAGATTGACTAATTAATTAAATTAAATTGATCGGTCATGAACTAATTCCATTAGATAGATCTGAAATAATTTTGGTTAGACCTATCTTACTTTAACCAAATAGAATCGAAAAATCGATTCCATTTAATTTGACCCTTAACTGATCTATTCAAACACCCATAACAAATAACTCTTTTATTGGAATAAGGGTTAATTTTTCTTACTCTATTATATATATATTTAAAATAATATGAATAATTGATAATATCGAGGGATATAGCTCAAATGATAGAGCGCTCGTTTTGCATGTCGATACCCGCATCTCCATTGTCGTTGAGGTTGGGTCATCATTTTTATTTCACCTACTTGCACTTGTTTCGAGTATAACTTTTAGTTGGGATTTACTAACTTGCTGTCGACTGCTATAAATACAGTAACATTGATGCGTGCGACCGTTGTAGTAATGCCACTACAATGGTTGCACCAATGTCGTAGTGATCGCAAAAAGAGAATTAGGATTTGATTTTAAAATTATAATTTTATCCCTATAAATCATATTAATTCTAATTTTTATCTTTTTTATAGTTATTTAGAAACTCTATAATTCTACTATATATATCCTATAAAATTATAGTTTTACCCTTAAGAAATTATGAATTTCTGACTTGTATCCTCAATTATAAAATTGATTAATATGATTTATTTTTAATCAAATATTTGATTGTATTTGATCATGGCAATATTTTGACTACTTGATTCGATTTAGATTTGTTCAATTAAGTTTTGATTGAATACAAAAAAAAATCAAAATTTTGATATTTTTTATTTTAATTAATTTTATTTTTACTTAATTTGACTAATGGTTAACTCAATCGTAGACTTGTCTAATTAAATAGGGTTGATTGGTTTAATTTAGGGTTTCATGCGGAATTAAAAAAAATATAAACTATTCATATGACATTTTTGCATGTGATAATTAAATCTCAATTATTATTTTGGGGGTTTTTTTAGTTATTTACATGTATAGCTTTAAGATTATGAAATTATATTTAGTTCTCACATAAAAATATAATTTTTATTTTATTATAATTATAGTTATCATATGATTTTTTTAAGCTGACTAATACTTAATAATTATCATAGTTATTATTTTATTATTATTAAATTATTTTGATATAAGTTAACTTAAAAGGATACTTAGTTAGTATTATTTGTAACTTATACCCCTAAGTTTTATCTTGTTGATAGCTATCAAAGCGACCTAGGATGATAAACTTATATGATATAAATTATAATAAATATTTTATCATTTATAAAATATTTATATTTTATATTACTATATTGGTCTTATAGCGACCAAAATAACCTAGACCAATAATTTATAAAATTATATTAAATAATTAATATTTAAATGATATTTATAAAATAATATTTATAATTACATACATAATTAGGAGATTTAGATAATCTCAAAAAATATATTTTAAATAATTATGTAATAAGATTTGATGATATTATTTTGGATATCTTTATAGTATAGAGTTATATACCTAAAGATAATAACACTATATCATAATGATAATATCAATCCTTCAAAATGAATACTGAATATGTTCATCATTATATCGGAATATGGATAATATCAATAGTTCATCATTTTATAGTGATATTTTCTTCCATATATTCTCATATTCATACTGAATATGTTAAATCTTGACTTAGTATTACTTATTGAAAGACCCATAGACTTGACTAATGAAAATACCATAGAACAACATAATAAAATGAATGTTCGGTAAAGATCTAATAAGCTTAGTTTAATGTTTATAAGAATAACGATTGTAAATAATATAAAATTTGTATACCGACTGTAATTGGATTATTGAAGACAGATTTAAATATATTTGATCGACACGTTAACGAAGGAACTTACTATAACTCAATACGATGACACTAAGTAATTCAAGATCACATTCTTCATAATTTATAAAGTATTATCAATCTTGGCACGTAGTTAAATTTTAAACCTATTTTAATCAGAGTACGAGCATGCTTGATTTTGTCTATTTTTTAAATTTCAAGAAGTATATTTTTCTAAAAAATAAAAAGTTTCATATCTTGTTACTTGTCTACGATGCTAATATCATTCTACCTCTAATGGATGGATATTGGTCCAAATTAAGATATCAGGGTCCTCTAAAGGAATTCTTTTTCTTGATGAATTTAAAACTACATGACTCGAAATATTTTAATCCTCTGATGCAACATAGGTTGATCTTCTGCGGCATACAATCACATTTATCAGTTACATTTGACATTTGACAGACTATGCCAAAGAGAAAGGCTCAAAGCCGAAGCCCAAACTAATTTATCACTCGTATAAAGGACCCAAAGAATTTAAGAGTAGGAAAACAAAAGAATCATACTACTATTGAGCAAGACATAAAACCTTCTAAGCGTTTTAGCTACTTTGTTTTATTAATTTCCCTTAACACATTATACAAATTGGTGGTGTAGCTCAAATGATAGAGCGTTTGTTTTGCATGCGAGAGGTTCGATACCCCGCATCTCCATTTTTCCACTTTATAAGTTCTTTTTTTTGGGTTTTGCGGTAGGCGATCGGTTACTACGAAGACGTTTTGGCACAGCTTCAACATTATACAAAAGGGGGGGTGTAGCTCAAACGGTAGAGCGCCTGTTTTGTATACGAGATGTGGTTACTATGAAGATGTTTTGGCATAGCCTCAATATTATATAAAAAGGGGGGTGTAGTTCAAATGGTAGAGCGTTCGCATTGCATGCGAAAAGTATGGGGTTCGATACCCCGCATCTCCATTTTACCACTTTATAAGTTTCCTTTTTTGGGTTTTGCAGTGGGCGATCGATTACTACAAAGATGTTCTAGCATAGCCTCAACATTATACAAAAGGAGGGGTGTAGCTCAAGCGGTAGAGCGCCCGCTTTACATGTGAGATGTACAGGGTTTGATACCCCATATCTCTATTTTTCCACTTTGTAAGTTCCCTTTTTTGGATTTTGCGGTGGGCGATGATTGGTTACTACGAAGATGTTTCGGCACGGCCTCAACATTACACAAAAAGGGGGGTGTAGCTCAAACAGTAGAGCACTCGCTTTGCATATGAGAAATATGAAGGGGGGGTGTAGCTCAAATGGTAGAGCGTTCGCTTTGCATGCGAAAAGTACGGGGTTCGATACCCCGCATCTCCATTTTACCACTTTATAAGTTCCCTTTTTTGGGTTTTGCGGTGGGCGATCGATTACTACAAAGATGTTCTAGCACAGCCTCAACATTATACAAAAGGAGGGGTGTAGCTCAAACGGTAGAGCGCCCGCTTTACATGTGAGATGTATAGGGTTTGATACCCCATATCTCTATTTTTCCACTTTGTAAGTTCCCTTTTCTGGGTTTTGCGGTGGGCGATGATCGGTTACTACGAAGATGTTTCGGCACGGCCTCAACATTACACAAAAAGGGGGGTGTAGCTCAAACAATAGAGCACTCGCTTTGCATATGAAAAATATGAAGGGGGGTGTAGCTCAAATGGTAGAGTGTTCGCTTTGCATGCGAAAAGTACGGAGTTCGATACCCCGCATCTCCATTTTACCACTTTTATAAGTTCCCTTTTTTGGGTTTTGCGGTGGGCGATCGATTACTACAAAGATGTTCTAGCACAGCCTCAACATTATACAAAAGGAGGGGTGTAGCTCAAATGGTAGAGCGCCCGCTTTACATGTGAGATGTACAGGGTTTGATACCCCATATCTCTATTTTTCCACTTTGTAAGTTCCCTTTTCTGGGTTTTGCGGTGGGCGATCGGTTACTACGAAGATGTTTCGGCACGGCCTCAACATTACACAAAAAGGGGGGTGTAGCTCAAACGGTAGAACACTCACTTTGAGAAATATGAAGGGGGGGTGTAGCTCAAACGGTAGAGCGCTCGCTTTGCATATGAGAAATACGAGGTTCGATATCCCGCATCTCCATTTTTCTGCTTTGTAAGTTCCCTTTTTTAGGTTTTGCGATGGGTGATCGGAGGGAGGGACTTCGTAGTGCCTGTTGCTAGGGTTGGTTTCTTCTTACTTTCACCTCTATGATGATTATCATGTTGTCTTTCTCCCCTTCTAAATGAGAAATCTTTACTTCTTCGTTTAGTTGGATTCGGGTGTTGGAGAAGGCACCATCGAGACTAGGAAAAACCGATGGTGCCCGTCCTTTCACCGGGAGTGGAGGTTGCTACGAAGAGGTTCCAACACAGCCTCAACGACAATGCTGCCATCGACAGTGGGGCCTTGTGTGGAGGTGACAGGTTACTATAAATATGAAATATATAATGTATCGTATCATATAAAATCTTAATCATATAAATATATGGTAATAGCAGGGTTACTATTATTTGATTTCATAATTTATATATATATATATATATATATATATATATATATATTCATGAAAAATAATATCTTGCCTTTTGTTTAGTCTTACTTTATAAGTCTTTTTTTATCTGAGGATATCCAACAAAAATATATTTTTAAATATATTAATCAAAATTATTTTTGGGTTGTACATTTATTGTATAATATAAATAACTAAACACATGTCGATGGTCGATTATGTAGCATTTTAAATGGTGAATGGAGAGGTGTCGGCAAAAGGTTTGTCATCCTCCTCAAATATTATACTCAGGCAGCCTACTTTTTTTTATTCGACCTCCCCAAGCAAAATCCAAAGCTTGGCAACTCATCTCAGCCGGCATGGATATAAATGTTAGAGATGCCACCGGTGACATCAGTGCCACAAGGTCAACTCTGGTTGGGTCTCTTTCCGATAGTTGTAGCGTTGACCCGAATGCTTATCTTCTCTCACACAAACTTAATTGATTGGCCCTGACATTGGGTGATCAACGTTTCGTTGGGCAGAGAAGATGGAGTTGATAATGAAGTATTTGATCGATTGATCATTGATGCAATAGGTATATTCGTATGATTTTATTCGTAAGACATCTCAGAAAGTAAAGAAGATCTAACGGAGCTATGAACCTTTCGTTTTTATACTTAACTCAATAGTTAATTTATACGATAGATATTAATCGATATGAAATATTACTAAAACTAGGAGCTTAGTCAATTGACTTCCGTGAATGAGCTCGAGCAAGCCATTTACTCGTAAGCTGGTTTGACTCGATTGGAATCGTGTTTATGACACAGTAGCCTAAATAACGATGATCGATCATTATCATGTTGTATCAAACTACGTCTGCGTTGACTAAATTATTAGCGGGCAGCTTTGTTTGTCCTCCGTACCCTACTCGTCCACATCAGCATTCAATTCCCAATCGCCAACTTCTCCTTGGTCAACGACCCCAAGCCACTTCACCGCGTCCGAAGTCGCTGCAACAGCGTTTATTGGCCTCCTCCTCTCATCTCTCTCGATCTCCACATCCCATGGCTTCCTCCTCCCTCTTCTCTCTCCTATTCCTGGCCTTCGCGCCGCTCCTTTCCGTCGCTGGCCCCGTCGCCCGCGAGTTCGTCTACCCCAACTTCACCGCCTCTTACCTCCACTTCATCGACAGCTCCGGCGTCTTCCTCTCCTCATCCGCCTTCGCCGTCGGCTTCCACAACCCCGGCAAGCAGCCGTCCCGCTACTACGTCGCCGTCCTCCACGCCCCCTCCGGCGCCGTTGTCTGGACCGCCAACCCCGCCGCCCCTGTCCCCCCCTCCGCGAACCTCGCCCTCACCTCGGCCAGCCTCGCCCTCTCCCTCCCCGACGGCTCCCTCGCCTGGTCCACCCCGCCCCTCGCCGCCCCAGTCGCCGCCCTCCGTCTCCTTCCCTCCGGTGAACTCCGCCTCCTCGACTCCGCCAACGCCTCTCTCTGGTCCTCCTTCGACCACCCCACCGATACCCTCCTCCCGGATCAGCTCCTCCCCGCCTCTGCCTCCCTCTCCTCCGCTATTTCCAACAGCGACCCCGCCCCCGGCGACTACCGCCTCCTCGTCACCCCCGCTGACTCCCTCCTCCAATGGACCCCGACCTCGCTGGTTTACTGGTCCCTCTCCACCGACCTCCGCGCCACCAAAGATTCCAACTTCAAGGTAAGCTACATGGCCGTCAACGCCACGGGCCTTTACCTCCTCGCCGGCGATCGTAAAACCGCCGTCTTCAGGATGATCTTCCCTCCGCCGACTTCGTCGTTCCCTGACGAGTTCCACATCGCGAAGCTGGACCCCTCTGGCCGGTTCCGGATCCTGAGCTTCTCGCCGAACGAGTCCCTGTCGGCGGTGGTCTTCGACACCGATTTCGTGGTGCCAAGCAACGACTGCGACCTCCCTTCAGCGTGCGGCTCGCTGGGCCTCTGCGCTCCGGGCGCCAACAGCTCCAAATGCAGCTGCCCGCCCCCGTTGGGGGCGTCGCCCGCCGGCGGTTGCTCCCCGGCGGACGGCTCCGTTTTGGCAAACGCCTCGTGCCGCGACAACGCTGAAGGCGATGGTGGGACGTCGGCCACGTATATGAGCCTGGGAAGCCGAATCGGCTACTTCGGGACCAAGTTCTCGATGCCGGTCGCTTCCGGAGCTAACATTTCGGCGTGCCAACATCTCTGTTCTGGGAACTGCTCCTGTCTTGGTTTCTTCTACAAGAACTCATCGAAGTCATGCTATCTCCTCGAACGCCAGATAGGCTCTCTCTTTATCGTGGATGACGGAGGCGACAACCTGGCTGCCGGCTACATCAAGACTCTCAACCGCCCATCACCACCTTCTCCTTCGAACAAATTCTCCTCTTCGGTCCGTTTCGTCATCATCCTGCTACCATCTACGGCTACATTTCTACTGGTGATCTGCCTTTCCTTCATGTACTTCACAACGTGGAGGAGGAGCACACGCCGAACGGGAGGCATGACGAGGATCAAGTCGATGACAAGCGGGTTGAGGTGGCCAATGGCCCCAGAATTTTCCGAGGAGGAGGACGACGATAAGGAGGAGGAGATCACGATCACCGGCCTGCCCACAAGGTACACCTACGCCGAGCTCGAGACCGCCACCGACAACTTCCAGACGCGGATCGGCTCCGGGGGGTTCGGCTCCGTGTACAAGGGACAGCTCCCGGACAAGTCCCTCGTCGCCGTGAAGAGGATCGACGCCGTCAGCGTGCAGGGGAAGAGAGAATTCTGCACGGAGATCGCCGTCATCGGCAACATCCACCACGTCAACCTCGTGCGGCTCCGTGGCTTCTGCGCCCAGGGGCCGAGGCGGCTGCTCGTCTACGAGTACATGAACCGCGGCTCGCTCGACCGCGCGCTCTTTGGCCACGGCCCGGTGCTCGAGTGGCGGGAGAGGCTCGACATCGCCATCGGGGCGGCGCGGGGGCTCGCCTACCTCCACGCCGGCTGCGAGCACAGGATCATCCACTGCGACGTGAAGCCGGAGAACATCCTACTCCACGATCACAACCAAGTGAAGATGGCGGACTTCGGACTGGCGAAGCTGATGAGCCGGGAGCAGTCCGGGTTCTTCACCACGATGAGGGGGACGAGAGGCTACCTTGCGCCGGAATGGCTGACCAACTCCGCCATCTCCGACAAGACGGACGTGTACAGCTTCGGAATGGTACTGCTGGAGATCGTGCGCGGGAGGAAGAACCGGACGGAGGAGAGCGGACCGGAGTGGACCGGGTCGACCGCTTCTTCCGGCTCGTCCAGGCCGGTGCCGTACTTTCCGATGGTGGCGTTGGAGATGCATGAGAGGGGAACGTACGATGCGTTGGCCGACCCGAGGCTAGAAGGGAGGGCGACCGGGCCGGAGGTGGAGACGGTGGTGAAGGTAGCATTATGCTGCCTACACGAAGAGCCGGCGTCCAGGCCGAGCATGATGGCCGTGGCGGCGATGCTGGAGGGGACGACGCCGGTCTGCGACCCGACGTTGAAGTCCCTCAACTATCTTAGCTTGTACGGAGGAGGATCCCGGGATCCGAACAGGAGGAGAGGATCCGCGACACCGTCGCCGCTGCTCTCGTACTTGTCGTCGCAGGAGGTGTCAGGACCGAGATAGCAGACAAAAAGTGTTGAAGCACGAGACATACATACTGTCAACAGATAGATATTGTGGAAGGTGAAGAAGAAGATTGTACAGCATAATAATGAGGTGTTGGGAAACATACACCAACATGATGTCATATTTAGGAAGAAGCACGATTTAGACAAAAGTTCACTTCAGATGCTTTTGAGATGCACAGTAGCCGATCACTGATTCGTGTTGTATTGCTTGTTGGATTGATTAATGGCTATGATCTATGTTATGCATGTGACCACCCATAAGCATGACTGGGCACTGTTTTGATGGATGGATGGTCGGTCATATTAAAAGGTTGAGTTGGGTTCCGTAGAAGGTTGAGTCGTGAGACACAGTAGGGCCCACCATTCTTGAGATGGGCCCACATACTACTACTTGTGATTGAATGTGGTTGAGCAGCTCTTGTGTTCTTCATGATGAGCTGAGACACATTGGCATAATGAATTGGTGTAACACACTATAGTGGTTTATATAAGTGAAGTGATGAGTAGGTTCGATTCTCATGTCAACAATACTTTGTTTTTGCGGCATTTTGATTCTTTATTTTGCATGTATGGAAATATAACTTCAGATAATCCACCAACTATGGAAATTGATCCAAATATCCTTTTTTTTTTAATTTTTGAAGTTTTTTTTTAGATTTTGTATAAATACTTAAGAGTAAATTTTTAGATTTTGTATAAATACTTTTAACATCGGTAGACTTTGGTTATTTGTGTTGATTCGGATGGAGTCTATCGGATTCATCATCTTTGGACGGGTGATTTCCTCCGATAAAGTAATCTTTAGCCTAGTTCATTGTGTCGACTTATAACGGTGATACGTGCTAATCCGATAGGGGACTGACATGTGGACCATCTTGTATCGAGCATTCCGTAATAAGAGACCTTGTATCACGGGATATATGTCGATCAATGACCGGGATTTGTTGAATTCAAATGATCTATTTCACCGTTTAAGTCGAATTTAAAACCCTTTCTACCCTCTCATTCTTTCCCTTTTTCTCTCTCTCATTTGCATTTTTTTGAACTTTACAAAATTATGACTTATGAATTGGATCAAGCTTGGAAGACTAATTAAGAGCATTAACACTAGAGTTAGAGTATGAACTCTCTAATCAAAGGTATATAAATAATTTTTCAATCGCATTCAATAACGCACTTAGTTCGAAGATATTGAAGCAACGTGAACAATAATACCTCAATCGATGATGGCGATAATGTTGGAGAGTCGAAGATCCTTTATATATAGTTGAAGGGTGATGCATGGATCGAGGAGTAGGATTTTATGCGTATCACCTAAAATTCATATCATGGAGCCCATCATGATAGTTGGTCATTCTTCTCTAAATAATAATATGATGATCTATCTTATAATACGGAGTGATAGATTAACGATAAAAGTAGAAAGTAATTAAGCTTGACGAGTTCTCTCCTTCAAACCTAAAATGTCATCAAGTTTCCTCTACTAGTGAGTATCGTATATCCATTTCATTTCCGCTCGACATGCATATGAGACATTGTTGTTCGTGATGAACTCCCCATCCCACCCTCGTACCCTTTCTCGAACCACAAGTAGCTTCCATCCATGAATCCTGTGCCAACTGCAGAGAAACCGGTGGTGGTGGTGGTGGTGATGGCAGCACCGGTAGTGGATAGCCCGTTTACGGCGGAGCTGGCTGCCCGCTCCAGGAACTGCACCTGGCGCTTCAGGAACTTCACGTAGTGGATGGCCTCGTCAAGCATCGACGCCGTGTCCATCTTGGTCCCCCCCGGGACGAGTTGCTGCAGCATCCTGATCCTCCTGCTTATCCTCTCCCTCCGGTGCCTGGCCGCCACGCTCTGGGGGTCCTTCGAGACCCTCACATTCCGCCGCTTTGGCGGATTCAGCAGCTCCCTGTTGACGTGAATGGGTTGCATCGCCGCGACGAGAAATATCATCTCTCTCATGGCATCCACCGCGGGCTGCCCGTCACCCCCGGCCTCCGCTGGCTCCTGGGGATCACCGAAAGGTAAGGAAGATGTTGCGCCGACGAGCAAAGAGGAGGCTACATGTGTGCAGAAAGCCGGAGAGACATGAAGTGGTGATTTGGATAGTTCACTCAGGTTCTCCATCTCCGTCGTCATCGTCATCAGATCCACTTCGGCTTCTTTAACACAGCTCAGGCAGTCCACGTCCATTACTTCTCCTGCAACTGTGGAGGACGAGAGAGAAGAAGGGTTAGACTTGGAGCCCCGTCAAACGGTGCTGCAGAGGAGACGATTCGAGGTAAAGCAAAGCAGAAGAAGGGAAGGTATGAAGAACAAAAGAGTTCTTATCTGATGAAGCTTGCACAGTCCCAATGCAGTAGGAAGGCTTTATAATGAGAAATGAGCACATACTTGCAACAAAGAATGGAACACTTTTATTCTGTCAATAAGATATCATTTTGTCCATATGTCTTCTCTGTCATAAATCTCCATTTTATCTGACCATAACACTCTTTTTCTTGGGCTGATTCCTCTCAGAATGCATGCACTTGACACATTCACAGCGACCAATGATTGCCAACTTGTAGTATGTTATTAGCATCGGCGGAATGATACTGAGACAAGGCTGCTCCTCATCCTCCACCTTGGTCTCGAGAACTCAGACATGATGAAAGCATCAGCAGCAATCCGTCGTTTTCTACATGTATATGACAGCTGAGTAGGAATACTATGGAATATCGTCGAACTCATAAACTACAATTCACCAAGAACAGATTCCTATCGGAATGCTCATGCATGGATCATATAAAAGTATATGATGTGATGCTTCAGAAAGGTGAGAAGCAAGAATGAGTTCAGAAAGCGACTCTGTTGTTTATCTCATCGCTGCCTCTCTTGCGGAGGACATGTCACAAGGTGGTGCTGCTGCTGCCAGAGCATGTATAGATCTTTAATCGTAGAGCCTTTTTCTTGAAGAAGGACCTGTCCTTTACTTCTTTCATCTTCCTGCAACTTACAGTGTTGCGTGCAGTTCTATATAAGACCACTTGTGGAGTGAAACGAGCAGGTGAAACAAGGATAACAATTGTGGACATGGAGAGCAGCAGACAACAAAGAACTCATGGAGAGGGAATATCCACAGGCCGACATGTTCCCTCCGACCGCAGCCGCGTTGATTGAGTCGAGGGATTCCATTTGCATTCTGCACTGCCATCCCCGTAATTGGTTTCTTCCACCAAGGATCCGAGGGGAACAAGAAGAACAAAAGAAGGGTACGAGTGATGCAAGATGGAAATACTCTTGACTCCACCCTCACTCTGCTGTCGTCGGGACTTGCAGTTTTGCGCAGTTATGTGCGTTGATCTCGTCAGCCACCGCTCATGGAATCTAATCTTGGATCTAAGTGGGCCTTTCTAAAGCTGCGTTAACCAAGAGAAGGCAAATCTACCGGCTACAAGATAACACGTATGCGGCGCAGCCGTATCCAAGCGGAATCCGAGTGAAATGCCCTCAGTGTCCTCCTCCTCGTTCCTCCCTTCGCCGTTCCGCTTGCTCTCGTTTCGCCGTCCTCCTCCTCGTCCGTGCTCTTCTGCTGCGATCGCCGGCAGCAAGAGGCGGCCGTACCGGATCCGGGCATCGATGTCCGGCCCGCCGTCGCCCGTGGCGGAGTTCCCCTACCTCCCGCCGTCGCACCGGGACCTGATGCTGGATCTCCGCTCCGCGGTCGAGGACCGGCTGGGGCCCCACCTCCTCCCCTCCGCCGTCCCCCCCGACGTCCTCTCCTTCCACAGCCCCTCCGGCGCTTCCCGCGGCGCCCTCGACATCCGATCCGGCGGCCGCGATTCCCCCGTACGCACCCGTCGCCCCCTTCTCTGTAACTAATGGAACGGCTATTGCCATATAATCTTAGATTCTCGCTCAACTAGAAGACAGTCTCTGATGCCCTGTGACGATGATTTAGCTGAAATATTGAGATTAATCAACGCAGAGACAAATAGAACTACTTGCAGATGTGAGAAAAACGCTATCAAATAAAAAATGTTGTCTGATTTAGTTTATGGATGATAAAAGCAGGATCTCTCTCTCACAGCAAAAGCTATCAATCAGCAAACGAACTGAGACATGTATTACCACAAAGATCACTCCTTTCATGGAAAAAAGTGATTCTAGATTGAATCTGAGGCCACAGCAATGTGATTTGTGTTGAATAAGGTTATCAGTAGACTAGAATCTCACATATACCAACAGTATTTTGTAGTCAGGCAGACTTGCAGATGATCTGTTTTGCTTCATGCTCTGAACATTTTGTTCATTTCTATTCTGAATATGAAGTTATTCGGTTAATTAATTCAAGTTCATGCGATGGGTTACATAAATTAGATCATGTCTCATCTACTGACTTAGTATTTTTAGATGCAATGACATTCTCAATCACTTCCAGTTTCAGGTGTTGTGTTCGATCAGGTGCGAATATTATCTAAATAAGGAGAAGATCACCATGTCATTCTCGATATAGAAATCTAAACATGATAGTGAACATTGAGATGATTTTTCTTGACATTTTCTGATATAAAAGTCCAATTTCTGATATGGTCACTCTGCCTTTGCTTCTAATTCAGGTTGACTTCATTCTGGAATCATGGCTGCACTGTGAACTCCCCACAGGTGCTCTCAACATAACCACTTTATTCGCCTTCCTTGATGCCGCCACAGATGCTCCTCACCTTCTAATGGAATTCATACAAAGCAGCCCATCCTCCCTCATCCTCTTCACAGATTTGCTGCCCCGCAAAGACCTTGTCCTCCACCCCGATTACCTTGATGAGTTTTACCAGCAAACCAATTTGGACAAGCCGAGGCAAGAACTTGCGAAACTTCCACAGGTGCAACCTTACTGCTCATCCTCTCTTTACATTCGCAGCGTCCTGTCACCAACAGCTATTGCGGTTTGCATCAATTGCGGAGAAGATGGACAAGGCGTGATGGAAGACATAATGCGAGGTCGGCTGGACGCCATCTGCAAGGAGATTGTTCGAATTTGGTTGGATACATGTGCAAGCAGCAGTAAACAGCTGGGAGAGACCGAGAGGGCCGATTTGCTGAGAAGAGATGGTTTGATTAAGAACAAGACCATCGAGATCGATCTTGCTGCAAACTTGCCAAGGATGTTCAGTCCTGACATCGCAAACCGAGTGGTGGGAGAAATTCAAAAGGCTTTTAAGATATAAGACGGTGCCAAATTTGATGGAAAACCAATGTAAGAACTTCTCATGTCGGAAGAAAATAAGTCATCGACATACGATTTGCAGGCATTTGATCATTTGTATGTTGCACTCGATCATCAAGATATTGATCGATGTGGCCACAAAACTGCTAGGGTACTAGGTGATACACAATTTGTGTGTTGTGCTTGGTAATATCATCATGGAAGCTTGTATAGATTGTTTTGGGATTTCATTCTACCATGTAAATTGAGAATGTATGGATGTTATGTACATATATTGGTAAGTTAAGCTTGTCAGACTTGTGCTAAAGTTCTTCTTGTTGTGCCGTTTTCGGCTGTTTGATTTGTTTACTCATGTTGATTAAACTGAGGGAAAAAGGGATAAGGAGAAGTCGTAAACTTGTTATGATACTTCTTGTTTGGGAAACTAATGGTTATGTGGAGCAGAGAAAAAGATAAATTTCCTATCTTCATTTTTAGCTCCAAATGAAAGGCAGAAGAATTCAGTGGCTGATCAAGCAAGATTTTTTTTTTTTTCTAATAGGGTTGGTTCTTTGTAATCAAGGTTGATTGCACAAAAGTATTCCTGTTGCAGTCAATTATTTAGAGAAATATTTTTCAGGATGAAAATTTTCTAGTTCATGATCAATACCAGATTCCCCAATGCTTCATATTATGAACCAAAAGGTGGACAGACAACATGTTCTTCTGGAGACAGCAAAATCTCTGTTGCTGCACTGTATCTGATCTCAGCGATTACTCTCATGTAATCTCGATCAGATTAAATTTAAATTAATTGTCATATAAAACACATCAAGAAATAGGAAGAATATGTGGCAATGCATGCTTTGACCAGATCAAACCACTGCTAAAATTGCAATCCACCAAGAACAAGGCTCTCTGTACGTGGCAGATGCCAAGGCATGGAGCTACGAGTTCCTCATTTTGGGGTATCCCCTCTTACCAACACCCTCAATTTTTTGGGCTCCCTGCAGTCTAACAGATTCAAATCCACAGCATGGTTTTTGTATGTTTAGGGCCTCCAATTCCAGCCAGATGAACAATGCCCCTCTCCATCTTCTTCCTCCTCCTCCTCCTCAGCCTTCTCTCCATCGTTCCTCCGCGCCTCCATGCTGTTCTTGCACTTCCTGGAGGTTTGTGTTTGCCCATGTTCTTGTCAGTTTGTGATGCTAATTTGGCATTTTGTGTGCGGGAGAAGCAGAGTTGTGATTACAGCAAAATCTTTATGTCAAGGAAATCCACCGTCACATTCCAATTACAATTCATCCGCTTGTGTTGTTGCATTTACTTGATCGGTCGTGATGACAGCAGAAGACTCGCCTCCCATTTTCCTTACTGAGAGAGAACTAACGTGCGCAGGTTACAACATCAACTGCGGCGCGTCGCAAGAGGAGACCACCGGAGGCATCCAATGGATCCCTGACGAAGGTTTCATCAACGTCGGCAACGTGTCCAAGATCGGAACTCCAGACATCGTCCCCATACTTGCCACGGTGAGGTACTTCCCCGATGAATCAGCTCGGAAGTACTGCTACAGCATCCCCGTCGGGCGAGGAGCCAAGTACTTGATCCGCTCCACGTACTACTACGGCGGCTTCGACGGCGGCGAGAAGCCCCCGGTGTTCGACCAGATAATCGACGGCACCAAATGGAGCACGGTGAACACCACCGAGAACTACGCCAGTGGCCTCACCGCCTACTACGAGATAGTCGTCGCGGCGCAGGGGAGGACATTGAGCTTTTGCTTGGCGAGGAATAACCAGACGACCTCGAGCCCCTTCATCTCTGCTCTCGAGCTGGTCAGCTTGGAGGATTCCATGTACAACGGCACGGACTTCACCAAGTACGCGCTGAGCACGGTGGCGCGACACCGCTTCGGCTACGGCGGCGAGATCGTCAGGTACGGAGCTTGTTCTTCCCATTCCATCGCTGGTTCTTGGGTTGGTGGAGGCACTCAACGATGGGAGTTGTGTAACTAGCTATCCAGATGATCCGTTCAACCGATACTGGGAGGCGTTCACGGACTCGAACCCGTACGTGGAGTGCCACTCGAACGTGACGCCGTCGGAGTTTTGGAACCTCCCGCCGGCGACGGTGTTCCAGAGAGCTCTGACGACGAGCCGAGGGAAGAAGCTCGCGGTGCAGTGGCCGCCGGTGACGCTGCCGAGCGCCGCCTACTACGTGGCGCTCTACTTCCAGGACAACCGCACGCCCAGCCCGTTCAGCTGGAGAGTGTTCGACGTGGCCGTCGATGGCAGGGAGTTCTACAAGGGGTTGAATGTTTCGGCCGAGGGTGTGATGGTGTACGGGACGCAGTGGTCTCTCTCAGGGAAGGTGGAGATTGTGATGACCCCCAGCAGCGATTCGCCCGTTGGTCCTGTGATCAATGCAGGGGAGATCCTTCAGATAGTGCCTTTTGGGGAGAAGACTATAACCAGAGATGGTAACTGAGCTCAAACCCGTGGACTTGATCTGAGAAGGTGTGGGTGTGGGTGTGTGTGTGAATTGGACGTTGTCGTTGTTGCAGTGATTACAATGGAGGATCTCGCGAGGAACCTTAAGAACCCACCGCCGGACTGGAGAGGAGATCCATGCTTGCCAAGGCAGCATTCATGGACTGGAGTGAGCTGCTCTCAGAGTGGTTCCATCAGAATAGTGGGACTGTGCGTCTAATCTTCTTCTTCTTCTTCTTCTTCTTCTTCTTCTTCTTCTTCTTCTTCTTCTTCTTCTGAGGACAAGAAATGTTGATGCATCTATCTGTTTGCAGGAACCTCACAAACTTTGGCCTCTCAGGATCGCTGCCAAGCAGCATCAACAACTTGACGGCACTCGCAAATATGTAAGATATCGACTGAAATCTAGACTTAGTTGCTTCTTCCCAGAGGCTGGATTGAGTTCATGGGAAGACTTGTGCTTGCAGTTGGCTTTCCGGGAACAAACTCTCTGGTCCAATCCCTGAAATGAGCTCTCTGAGGAACTTGGTCTCCTTGTAAGCTCCAACATCTACTCTTCTCCCTTGTTGACATTGGTGAAGCATTCTCATACGAATTGCCCAATGTATCAGGCAACTGCAGGACAATCAACTCAGCGGATCGATTCCATCTTCATTGGGAGGACTCGAAAACCTCAAGGAGATGTAAGTCTTTCTTCCAGAAATAAAGACTGCCATCTAAAACAAGCTCTTGGTTGGTTTATCTATGCTTTCGTGCAGATATCTCCAGAACAACAAGCTCACGGGGAATGTGCCAGAGAGTTTGAAGAAGAAGATCGGGGTGGACGTAAAGTAGGCCAAGATCTTAACCTGCAGCAGCATCTTGTTTTGTGTAAATTGTTGTGCATGACTCCCTTGGTTGTGGTGTTTGACAGGCTTGGACTTGGAAACCAGATTGACTAACAAAAAACATTGTGGAGAGCAATGGGATGAGACAAGTGGGGGAGGAGGGGAAATCTATGCTTAAGGTTGGAGTTGGTCTTTGTTGAGGCTGCAGAGAGGAATGTATTTTGTAGTCTCAGTGAGCAGTTCAAGTGCTAATTCTGAGGTCATTGTTTGAATTAGAACTTCTACCTCACTGTTACTGCTTTGCTGCCACCTGTTGGCGTGCTTCTACTACTCTTTCTGCATCTTCTAACTAAAACTAGTATGTGTATACCACTTCAAATTGATTGGGAGCCATCTTTAACACAATGGGTTAGACTATCTTGCTGACTACTTTTAGAGATAGTGAACAATTAAAAAGCTGTACAACATACAAAGAACAAGAGGTTCGCATTCGATATTTATGGATATTAGCATTAGCAAATCTTACTACCATCTGATTGAGGGTAATACTTACACAATGTGATTAGACCATCTTGCAGACTAATTTTATAGCTACTCAACACTTCAGAACTGCACTACACACAAAGATCAAGAGATTATGCTATCCGTCTAATACATAACCATTCGACACGAAAAGCAACTCAGGAGAAAGGATAGACTTCCATAGAAAGCCTTTCTTCTTACAAAAAGAGAAGCTAACCAGTGACTCTCAGTTTACTAACAATCCTTTTTATATGTCATGCATTACGCCAATAACAACAACCACAATGCTGGAAAAACACTAAGCGATTGTTATTGCCATTTCAACTCAAGTTAGTTTTACAGGTAATGCATGTATACAATGACAAATTTTCCGAAAGCCCTGCGTAACACATGTACACAGCATCATAACTTCCATATAATCCGATACATTAGCCCATTCCTACCTACCTGCTTCAAAAATTGTCCCACTCGAGCTCGTTTTGAATGATGACCACTGAAGAATAATAATTGTACAACTTTCAGGATACGTTCTTCATGTTGACATGGTTTCATTGCACAAATGTTCGTTCCGGGTAACTTCAAATAGAGTCTTTTGCAAATTAAAAATTTCCTCTTCCCTTTCATGCAACTCCTCCCTCAACTTCTCGATATCTTTAACATGGTTGCATGAGTACAAACAAGTCTTCTGCCTTTTCACATCGATGGTTCCATCTCCCGCTTGTTGCTGCCCTGGATCTTCTTGCACTGGCCTCTTTGATGTGTTGGCATCATTAAAATGGACTTCAGCAGTCATCCTGCGGACGTAGAAGCTGGTTGTTTTTCCACTGCTAAGTTTCATGAAGACAAGTTTCTGTGGCCGACCACTTGAATCCTGATTAGTAAACGGAAGTGAAGCAGGGTTGGTTGTTGACTTTAAAATTTACTCTTACTGAAAGTTTCATATCACTTAAGAATGCAATATAAATATCCACAACAAAGAAGAAATTTGAGATAAAAACTAGCTAAAACAGTAACCAACAAGAAAGACCCTCATAGAAGACCTTAGGCTGTAGCAAATGGGATTTCATATACACATGAGAGACAAGCACATACATAAGCAACTAAGATATTTTGTTACAAGGCCCAACCTGAAATTAAGCTCAGATGTTATTCAGCAGCATAGTTTGAAAGTAAATTCTACCTAGTTTTGCTCATCGGGCTATTTGCTCATTTAAAAAAAAACTTAATAGATTGGGTACGAGCAGAACTCAAGATACTTAAAACCTTTACATACAAGAACATTTTAGTAGACCCTCAAATCTTCTCACTCTACTTAAAGCATTACATTTCATATATTCAATTTTCATCCTACTTAATATAGTCTTTACTTTAACATGTGTCACTATAGTTCAAGTTTAGCATAATCCCAACTGAACTCTCGTCAACCGTATCAACATCATCAACAAATAGTTTATACCACGGAGGTTTATCATATATATGGCCAGTAAATTCCATCATGAATATGAGAAGATAAGGATTAAAACTTGATCCTTGATATAGCCCTATGATTATCAAAATTCACTCGACAAGCTCCCCTACCGTCCTTCTGTCCTAACAGTACTGACAAGTTTTGTCATACACTTGTTTTGACAACTTACTCATCTATTCTAAAACCTACTATAATAAGTCTCTTGCTCTCTCATGTATGCATAACAGCACCAGCACAACAAACAGCATTACCAGGTACACTTCAACCCTTCTTTTTCTTGTACATCTACTCTTTCTAACCTTCTTCATCAGCATCCAATTATCCTGTTTTAATGTTCTTCCTCGATTAAAGATTAACTGGAACCAAACAAAACGACTGGTTCTAGTTGAGTTTCCACCTATTCTAGGTGAGTCCAGTTGTTTCTGGTCATGCGGACACATCCAGAAACAAGGTGCCTTGCTATGACAACGTTTCGTGCCGAGATTAATCACCATGATTTTAGCTGCCAAATAGGCTGTAAACTTCACACTTCACATTGTACAGATCATTTAAAAAATTAAACCGGACTCTGGAACCTAAAAACTCAGTTGGAATTACATATGGTCATTTGTATAATAAAAAGAAGTTGCTTAGAAAACCAGCCTCCATGTATAACTAGTTATCCATATAATTGAAAGACTACATGACCCCTTCCTGAGCCAAAAAGAAACAACCTCAATAAGAAAAAAGATTAAATCTGGCTCCATGGGAGAAGTAAACAATTTCATCTTGAAGAACTAATTCATTGTCCTTCATCCAAAACAAAATTTTCGCTAATTATTTTCCACATGCAAGTCTTTTCATCCATGCTATTATGATTAAATATCCTAAAAGAGAGCATGGTTCTTGCTAACATTATACTGCCATCTAGTATTTGTCCATTTAAATTATTCACAGTATATATCATTTGACTCTGGATTAATCTGCAAGCTTTGTTGCAAACTAATTTCTGTTTAAAATTCCATACCCATTCTTCATGACTACATTACACATTCTTCATGAAGTGGCCCATCACTTCCATTTTTATATTAGTTCATTCTCATTCCTAAAAGGTACACTGTGTTTCCTTGCTGCTTGCACATACATCAAGTGATACAACTACACTGAGCTGATGCTATGTTTTCAAGAGTTGGGACTTTAAAAATCTTTAATGATGAGTAAGGAACTACATCACTCATTGAAACAGCACTTACAATTCTTTACAATTTTAGTTCTTGTTCATATAGAAGGTCCTTTCTTTTTCTCCTTGCACAAAAGGATTGTCATATTATGGCATGAAGGCATCCCAATAAGTTCTGCCATGGTATAATTCTGTACCATGGTGGTCAACACATCCATGTTTCCGAACATAGTCCAATAGTTAGCCTGGCCATTAAATCAGCATGCATAGATTGACATGGTACATGCCTACCTTTCTGGCACCACAGGTTTCACCCGGTGCCAACACATGCCAAGCAGCAATCCTTGAACATGTACAAAGTTTTGAACAAGTGTATTGAACTAATGCAGCAGTAATGACAATGTTTCAACAATGAGAACCTTTGAAGGTATAGACTAAGAAGCAAAAACTTCGGAAATCAATAAATTTTGACACATACCTTCTTCTGATGACCTTCTATTTTTTTGAATGCTTCATCTGCCTCTATAAAATTTTTGAAAACAGCATATGTTGAATAGCTTTCACCTCGAAGCCTTGTAACAGACTGCAAAAGGATAACACATTATGATGCTTAAAAGATATAACATTCAATCTCCAATATTTCATGAGAATGTGAAACATGAGTAGATGAAAACCTCAATAATGACATTGTATTCCCTAGAGAATAACGTTTGCAATTCTTGAGTAGGTACTTCAATTGGTATTTTGTGAAGAAGTAGCTTTGCCAAATCAGAATTAGGTATCTGGAAAATAAAAGAAAAAAAAGATAACCATGTTCATAATTTTCTTCAGTTAAAAACTAGCATTGATTTGCATTAGTTCTTACGGACATCACAGCATGACATAACAATGTGATCATCATATCCATGTTCTAATTTAGCAAGAACTAGCTTCATAGCAGCTTGTGCATCATTCATACAATTGTGTGGTTCTCCTTCCTTGCGGACTGGAAAACCCAACACCACCTGCATATTAATAAAATCAATGTCAGAGTTTAAGCCTACGGCTGATATGCACAGAGAATTTAATTTATTTTCCTCTCATATAACATACAGCAAGAATACAATGCACACAACATTCGACAGCGCACGGAGCTCAGTAAACAACTTCATGTAGCCCTCATAGTTTTTTGTTGGTATATAATCAGAAAAGTTAAGAGAGTTTGAATTATAAACCGATCATAACATTGGAATTGGCCTCACTGGGGCTTCTCTACTTCAACAAGGGAGAATCTTGAAATCTTAACTATGGAGAAGAAATTGCACTAAAAATCTAGTGCCCCAAATCCTACTACAACAATGTACTACCTAATATTCTACACTTCTCTACTAAATGACACAAGATAATAAAATTTGCTCAAAAATTATGCCCAAGTTGTCCTGTCTTTTCATCCTTGTGGCCCTCACTAGGCCCGATTTTGGGATTGGCACCCCCCTCTACTCTCTAGGATGGTCAGCCTCTCTGCCAAATTAGAAAGGGCTAACTAGTTCCATGTATCCTATTTCATGTAGGAGAGAAATAGGAGAGCTGGTTGGCTCCCTCCCATCCCTAATTTGGAACAAGGATGGTTGCCCCCTGCTATCTAGAACCTTCATCTGTTTTCCTTAACCAAGATTAGCTGAAGTGATAAATTGATGCCTGAAAAGGTCTCTTATTGTGGCATAATTTTAGGGGCTATTAGACCTTCAAGTGGCCCTAGGATGCTGTCCAACAGCCGAGTAGCCTCCATAAAAGGTCGAACTGCTGCTAGTCTGGCACTGCAATATTGATTTCCAACAGCTAAAATTTTCAGCAAGCAAATAAATTGCTGAACTAGGTGGGACCTCCGCAATAATTTACAATAGAAGGTAGTGGAATGGATGGGAGATGTTGGACTTCCTACTTCACACTTTGGTAAAAAGGAAAGATCACGATTGTTGGTTACTTCAACATTTTCCATTATGTCTAACGACCATCTTATCATTATGCTTTGCATTGTGGCACACTTGTTTTGCACTTCTTGCATCATCTGGATTTGTTTTGAGTTTGAAGATCCTGAATTATCTCTGCCACAAACTCGACCTTGATGGAGGTGTGACCCACCATGTTGGTTATTTAAGATTTCAGGAGTCATGGGTCACCTGATTCTAGTACCAACTGATAGGACCTTCCTATTAAAATTTTCTCTATTTCCAATAGGAAAATCCTTCAAATGAAGAACAGAGAAAAAGAATTAACAAACATACTACTGCATCAAACAAAAGGAACAAGTCCATCCATGCCTTACGGGTTTACAACCACTAATGTATTTAACCTACTAACAGAATTTGCTTTTTATAATCTCATCACCCTCCAAAATCCCACAAAAGAGGCCTCTAGAATTCTCCAAATACAACAAATAGCTAAACAACTACTAACATCTCAAGTTGTCTTCTTCTATTAGCTCAAGAGGACCTCAGCTAAGAAAATCCTCATGCATATGTCTCAAATTATCAAGTTGTTTTGGTCCAAAAAATACGTAATAGATGCTGCTTTGGACTTTACATCTCTTGGAGCCTCAATCAAGACCAACTCATCCTTGGCACCACCAGCCAAGGTGGTTTTAGGCTGAAGTAGACCCAGGTAGGCCCAAAGCTGATATGATTCAATCTGAGAGAAGGCCACATCATGACACAAAAATAAGAGACACTTTAATCCTATGTAATCACAGGTTTTCATCCTGAGGTTCTCTCCAATTGTATTTTTATTTGTAATCCTCCAATTACCACATCTGACATTGTCTGCTAATATGTGCCCCACCAATTATGGCCCAGCGTTCTACTTCAATATGAATAAACATAATCAACAATGGGTTGGCACGAGATGAAGAGGGGGGCTTAACCATTAATCACATGTACCTTCTTTTCTTATTTCATACCCTAAAAAATTATCTCCCATTTACCTCTTGAAGTTCATTTCTTTTTTAATTGTATTATATCCTCAAAATGAATGTACAAACACAATACACATGTTACGTACATTAAGGCTTTAGAGCACAACTTTAATCATCTTTCATTTTTTAGTTGTATTATAATTTTGAACCTAATAATTATTTTAGCCTGTCCCAATCACATTGATCTCATCAATCTCAATCTTGAACCCTAGACAAACCTCAATCTTAATCTCAGTCCTAGAACCTTGCTTAGCACTAATGGAACCCTGATCTCCAGTTGGGCGAAAGACTAGGTGTAGTTGAGACTAATTTGAGCAAACTGTAATGTTCTAATTTTAAGTATTTTTGTAGTTAAGTCAAATAAGTGGCTGACTGTCATTATTCATTAGTTACGATATGGCCAAATTTTGTTATAGATAGACTCCTATTCCAATAAAACATCAGACAAAGTTGGATAAGGCATAGAGTCCTCAGCTTAACTAAACTTTGTAGCTAGAATCCTACTTAATCTATAAAATAAAAAATATATCGAGTCTATTATACAGATTATACAGAGACAAATTGTTGAAAGGTTGAGTTTTGTTAGCCTGTCGGCCATTTTCCCCTTCTCTTTTGTTATCTTCTATCTTTCTCCAACTTCTTTTCCTACACATCCATTAATCTATCAACCTCACTTTGGCAACTCCGTTTACACCAAGCAGCAACCCATAAATTGCATAGCCTCATGTTCTTATACAACTTGAATTTACATATAAAAAACATGTAAATTATAATAACCCAAATTTACATATAAAATATATAAAATATAAAATATAAAATATATAAAATTATAAGGACCATGAATTTACATATAAAAATATAAAATAATATAATACATGGAAATAAAATATAAAATATAAAATATAAACTTAAATATAAAATATAAAATATAAAATATAATAACCCAAATTCTTAGTATAACCCTCAACTATTTTGGCTCCAAATGGTTCTAAATTTCATGTTAAAGTAAAGCACTAGCAAGCATATGCTTCAATTGCAAACGTTCTTGCATCAATAATTTTTTCCCATTATGGTGAATATCAAATTCTTTTGCATAAAATAAGTTGTTATAAATGGAAATGATCCTGCATAAAACACACACATCAAAGTATAGTTAGCAGGTTAAGGTAATCTAGAAGAAAACTTAAATTAAAAAAAAATAAGTGCCTTAAAATGTTGATGATGAAAGACAAAATATAATACATCTGCAGGACCATGATGAAATGGTGGAGAATAATAAACTAAAAAATGTACATATAAAAATTTAGAGAAAAGCCAACAATTGGCATATCTGCAGGACCATGAATTTACCTTTGTGACCAACAGAATCTAATAAATTTGTTAGAAACAAGAAGTAGGGAACAAGCATGGAAAGATAAGAATTATCTTTGTATCTAAGAAATCTAATATAATGAAGAGAAAGACAATGAGATGGATCATTTTCTTAAACAAATTATGGTTTGATTACAAAAACTGAAGAAATTGGTAACTTCAGCATGCACCACAAAATAGTAGAAAAAAACATAAAAAGTTGCATTATTTTCCAGAATATACCTTACACAAGTTATTTAAGGAAGGCGAAAGGGTAGGTAGACCAGCACACTTGAAGATGTATGATGTGTCAATAACTCGTGGATGATTAACTTTTAGTGCTGTAAAATATAAAGGAGACACAAAAAGGACATATCATGTATTACAATAAAGTCGAAGAAATCTAGATTTACGCAAGGAACAGATGTAAAAGTACAAAAAAAGATAAATAAGTTACAAGCTATTGAAGATTATGTCGTATTGCGTACCTTGTAAATCATTATGCAAACTATGGCCCACTAAAATAGTCCCATGTGATAAGAGTTTCTTCAAGGATTTCTAAATAAAAGCATAGGTTAACCATGGTGTATAAAATTGAAGAGTCAGAATATAAGTGAAACGTACCTGTATATCAACCAAGGAGCAAGTAACTCCTTCCAAATCTTTGGAAGATATTCCAGTAATGTGAGTTCTATAGTCAGCAACAACTTTCCCGGGGTTCACAAGTTTTTCAAGTTTCACCTGAAAGTAGAAATATTGTTTAATTCATGTATCAACTAAGAACATGTCTGATCCACATGCAGAAAGGCTCATCTACATGCATCTGCCCATTAGCATGTATCCATATATGCATATTCATGTGCTATAAATAATCTGTGTACAAGCAAACAGAGTTCAGTTTTTTTATAAAAAGAACTAAAATTTCAGTCTATCAAGAAAATCAACAATAGAGTATGCAACGAAGATTTATATCATCTAAGAATGATCAACAACATGTACTAGTACTTTTGAATGCATACATTGAATTGCCAATGCCAATTATTAACCTTCACTAGCATTTTGTCCTTGACTGTTGTTCAACCACTATTCACAGCACTCTTTTGTTCACGAAAGAGGATGGAATTTATTTTCCTCAGGTGGTTTATTGTTCTTTGGTTATAAGACTTGACAACAATGGGGCTAGAGAAATCATCACTGTCTGTGCTCCAAAAACATTTGTTTTCTTAAACATACTGCTCAAAATCTGTTGGCTATTTGTCTCAACCGAAAACACACACACAGAACATCCAGGCAGCAGTAGTCGTCTTCATTAACTAAAAGAATTTGATGACATTGTAGACCTGCAGAAAGCTTTAAATTGTGGCAGTTGTGTCTAAATTAAATAAACATCAAACTGGCAAACCATCATTGAAACATTTCTAATTTTAGACTTTTGTAATATAGCCAGGCAAAAATTCTAACTTGATCTCACCTTGATTATTGTTCATCTTAAGTTTTGATTGCATAAATTACATAATTGCATTTTAATTTGATTTACATCATTCATTTTTACCTTCATAAATACATGCAATTCTTTTTTCCCAGATTGCCTCGCATCAGTAGGTCAAAAATCCAAAGAAACACAACTTAAATATATATACTTTGCCAAATAAAAAACTGATTCCTGATATTCAAAAGAATTTGCAATTAAAAATATGCCCATTACAATATACTCACACCAAAATATCTTGGTCAAAGTTAATTCACTTTGTCCAGCAAATATATCAATAATTGCATTCCATTGAGGCATCCCAAGATATAAAATTAAGTCAATTAGCCAAAAAAATCTCAGATTGAGCCCAAAAGTAGTACTATCATGAAAAATGAAGTGGCAGGTAGCATCAGTAGCCCTCAAATCTTTCTGCCCTCTCCAGTTTTTTGTCACTATTGTGTGCATCATTGTTGCCCTTACCAGTTTTGTGAATATTATTATAACCAATATTGTATGATCGAGCATCCAAATTGTCATTCTTGATCATTCAGTGAAAAATATAATAGCACAGAAAGAAGTAACACTACCTCCAAATTGTGATCTACTGCACATATTTTCACCACTGCATCAGTGCCATCTTGGCAAAGAACCATCTCACAATCAACAGAGATCATAGCATTCAATTTCATTGCTTCAGAAACTTTACCTAACGGAATATCTATCCAATCCTGCAAAAGCCCAATTAATTAGTGGAAAATCTAGCATCCGAACAAGATCTTTAAACTCAAAAAGTTATTCTCTGTCACATGCAGCCTAGGAACAGTTCAAAATATTTAATAAGAAAATATGTTAAATTTCTTAGATAAAAAGATGTATATGAAAGAATTGCCACAAAATTAGAATAAAGTTAAAATATTAAGAATATCAAGAGCCATTTCATTACTCCATAAATTTAACTAGAATGACAGTTAAGTCATGCCAAATCAATCTATTCCAGTTCCAAACAGTTTATACATTATGCATGATTTAACATTGTCATCAGTCAAAAAATATATGAGATATTCTGACATGTATCATTGAACAAAAAATATTCTCAAAAGCAAGACTCATGCAAACAAAATCTGATTTTCAAGTTGATCCAGTTTGAACTTTGAAGTATGCATTAATCTCGCTTTTGCTCACAGGTAGTCGCTATATCTCAATAATCATCATTTGGTATAAATCATTGTTTAACTGATTTTAGAAAATCTCAATTACTTAGAATAAAACATATCTGATGTTCGTTCCAAGATAGACTGCATCTGGTTTGGAAAAGCAAAACTGAATGTAAGACTAACATGTGCAGGTTAAATTCCATACCAAAAACTCCATAAATAAAACAGAACATTCAACATTTCTCTGATCCCTACAATTGTGTTCAAGATAGATATGATGCTTGGATAACACTGGCAAATGAAGTGATCAAGAATTGCATAGAATATAATTTCATGTCTGAAGGAAAAAAAAAATTGATGATCACAAACCTAAGTTCCGCAACAAATCAAATACTTACACAATGATAGCATTGGAAATTTCAGTTTGGTAATGAGTCAAACAATTAGATCAAAAGATGATGGCTGCACAGTGACATCTATATAAGTATATGAGACAGATAGTATTTTGTTGCTAAAGATGGAAACAGACCTCATCATAGACAGGTAAAGAGTGATCTTGTGTATAACGTGGATGTTCCATTGTCAAACGAACCAGCCTCTGCAATAAATATGTTTAGGCCGTTAACCATCCAACTAAAGCTGGCATGCAAATCTTTCAATAAATAAACTCGAGCCTATTAGTAACATGAACATGAAGGAAGGTGATCTTTTAGGCATAAAACCAAATTGATTTTCAGATATATTTATTTCAAGCCTTATTCTACTTTTGATAACTATTTTCCATAGTTTCATAATATGACTTATGATTTTAATTTATCTATAATTTGAATAATCTTGTATGTCACCCTTATTTTTGTAAATTGGCACTAAAAAATTCTTTCTCCATTCATCAGGCATCCTTCTAAATTTCATGATTTTGTTAAATAAACTAATTAACCAAGTTACTCCTTTGTCCCCTAAACTTTTCCACACCTCAATAGGGATACCATCAAGCCCCACACTATTAGTTATTTTTATCTTCTTTAATACATATTTTATTTCATTAACTCTAATTTTATAAATAAATCTATGATTATTAAATCTACCACTACTATTTATCGTTAAATCTAAGCCCTATATAGAATATTCATCAAATAATTTATAAAAATAATTTTATCATCTTTCCTTAAACTTATTATCATTAATATGTATTATTTGATCTCTGTCCTTAATGCATCTAATATTACCTAAATACTTACACTTTCTTCCCCTAGCTTTAGTAATTTGATTTTTTTTTTCCCCATCTTTAGTACCTAATTTATTATAAAAATTATCACAAGCTTTATATCATGCCATATTAATCACTTTTTTTGCCTATTTTTTAGATTCTTTATATCTTTTTTTCTCATTTTTATAATTTTGTCAATCTTTAAAACATGATCTTTTAGTAAAAATTATTTTTTGAACTTCTTCACATCACCACCAACTCTCTCTTAAGGTTACACCTCTACCTTTAGTTTCACCAAGAATCTTCTTTCTACTATTTTTTTCTTCTTTTATTTTCTATAATAAATATTTAATACCATCAACAAATGTTGATTTGTCAAACTTTTGTCATGTATAACTTTACAATTCTTACAAATAACTTTATCTATCTTTCTAGTGAGAAAAAAGTCTATTTAACTTTATGTACCTTTATTCCACTTTATCATATATAAGAGAAGGATTTCTATTTTTAATCTTGGAATTCCAAAAGATCCTATATAAGACACCTTTAGTACTCTCTAATGATGACTTCTAATGACTTATGGATTCACCAGATCCTTTCTATAACCAAAATAGACTAAGAGAAAAATAATACCAAAAAAAATGACTCTAAACACAATCAAAAATAGCTATTTGAGGTGTAGACAAGCATACATCCAAAAATAACAAAAAATAAAAAAAAATGAATAAGAAAATCCTTGTCTAAGGTCAACCAAGGTAGGGGCCCTCATTAGAAATGGTTTAAGATATAATTGCAATATAACAAAAGAAAATCAAAATAATAGCAAACGACTAAAGTGGAGGATCTTGAACATAAAAAATTAAGAACTTTCAGTCCCATCATTTTATAGTAAATCCAACACAATTGAATTGGCTAGCAAGCATTCCAGAATCTTAAACTGCAATTGACAGCAATAATTGTTATTCTAAAGGCTACAAGAAGAAATTAATTTAATGAAACAAGAAAAACACTAAAGTATAAATGGCATATCCAACAAGAATTTGCATCTCCTGTCAATCACTAATTCTAATACAATAGGAAGTGCAAATGAAACTCGGGGACCTTATGTGGGGAGACCACCCATTTTATACCTGTTGAGGCGATTCTAAGCCCGGAGAGTCTTTTATCAACTGCTTCATTGCATTATGATCACTATTCCGTCTTATCATTTTATCAAATACCTATAACCAAAAAACAAGTAACTCTCAACAATGCAAGAAGAGACATTATAACAAAATTGAATTGTTCATAGGACCACAAAGCTTAATGCAGCAGTTACCTTCTTTTCTTCTTTCCTAAATGTTTGAAGAAAGGCAACCAATAGCTCTTTAGGTCTCTTGGCTGGGTCACTTAAACCAGAACCAAATTGTTTTTCGTGGCATTGTAGGAAATCTTTCCATCCTCCTTCGGCACCTTTCAGTCCTTGTTTTTGGGTTAACCTCACAATCTCAGCAAGAACCTAAGACAATTTATTCGATTAAGCTTGGCATAAGATAAATAAAATAGGTTATGCTTTGGCCTAGTGAAATAAAGTTTATACTGTATCTTATGATCCATTAGAGAGGTGAATGAAGCATGAAAATAAAACTACGACCAAAACATTCAGGTCAAGACAAATTATTCAGATTCTGCAATATGCCAAAGTTACATGCTGGATCATCAGCTTGGAATGAATTACATCATGTAAGGAATAGCACAGGTTTGAGGAATTATGATATGTCATTAGACAAAATGAATTCTTTTTGCAACCATTGGAAGAACTTCAGATATATCTGATATCCACCATAAAGGACCTTATATTTACTGGGGGATTCCAATAAAGTAGACCACAGAGTATAATTGCTAAGATAAATGCCTGACATATATCATGCATTTTGCAAAACACAGCACCATTCTGTAAGGTTATGAAATATGAACTCGATTGGTCAATTTAAGAAGAAAACTGATTTGCATGGCAAACCTAGGGTCTGGATTAATGAACACTAAAGTTCTCTCTGTTGTTGACTCTCAAAGCTATTCTCCCAAAGGTACAGACCACTTTACTATCTGATTTCCTCATAATCTTACACTTGTTGAGGCAAGAAGGCTCACATAGTTTCCTAAAAACAGTCTTCAACATAAAGGACGCGAATCCTAGAATTACAGAACATGTAGAATAGTACTGTATAAAGGCCTAACCTTGTAAGTATGCTAAAATCGACATAAATGATTAGAAATTCCGTAATTCTAACCCTAGGGTCAGCTTTATATGTTTCTCATGTTATTTCATTTATGTCAAAACTTGTTGTTTGGAGAAAGACTGGAATAATTTCTTCCACGTATATAGGAAAAATATGTACCCAAAGAGGAACATTTAAGGAAGAAAAACGCAAAAGAAAGAGAAGACAGGAGAGAGGATAGAGGAGGTCTATATCAGTGAAATTAGAAGGCACGAATAACATAGGTATGCATTTAAAGAACCACCTCAGAAACAGTCACACATTTTCCAATCAACAAGGAACCAGGTATAGTCCATACAGTGCAACTCGAGTGAAACATATCTGTACAAGGATACGGGAAATAATACGATTAGCTATAAACCTGATACCAATTCGTTAAAATTGTCACCAAAGATGTCGCCTTTCAACCAGACACTCGATAGGAATTGCGGCACAAAGAAAGACGAGAAAAGGTAAAGAAGAAATCTCCGGAAAGAGAGAAAGGGATGAGGGCGTGTACCTCCCTGTCGGCACCAGAAATCGTCTTTCCCATTTTATCTCCAATCGCCACACGATCCCTCGTCACTTCTGCAGAGAAGGTAGAAGAAGCAGCCGTTTTGTGCACCAAGAAGAGGAAGTCGCCGGTGCTATGCTACTTGAAACTGTGCTCTTCCTTTCGAGAGCGCCGAGTCCGACAACGCCCTCGAACCCCTTCGCGTGCAAGAGGCAGCCCCCGCACCCTTGCTAAACCCATAGTTGGATTCCATATATAAGGCCGGCGCCTTGACCCAAGCCCTAAATTTTGGGCTCGCTAGTTGGGGGTAGAGCTAATATTTATAAAAGGAATTATGGCGAATTCTCCAAAAAAAAAAAAAAACACTCTTAAATTTAGGTTTTTAATAGTGCCAAGCTTGACAAATTTTTACTGAAAGTGTGGATTGCATCAAAAAATTATTTTATTTTACAATTTTAAAAAATTTTGATGGTAGCTTTAGTCGTAACTGTCTTGACTCGCTCTCGACCATCGGATCCGTTAGGTCTCACTTGCTTATTGTTATAGTCGATCATAGCCCTTACATAAAGGTGTAGACAGTCGTAAGAAAAAAGTTGATATTATAAACATAGTTGTATTAACATAAAAGGTTAGGAGACGATAGAGGGGTGACCAATGGGCTAATAAGGGAAGGGGGGTGATTGATACCACTAACCCTCGCACAAAGGTGTAAATGACTAGCAAGCAAGACAACATTGTCTACCAACTCACATGCAAAAAGCATAGGAGAGTGACCAACATTACCTGCTAACTCACATGTAAGGGCACAAGACGACCAGGGGAGGAGAGGGAGGTGACCAACAAAAGTCATGATCGATTAGATAGGATAATTAAGCATGAGATGAAGAAAGACAATCAATCGGACGAAAGCACGATAAAAGACTACGAAGTGTGAAGCCACAATTAAATGCTCCACCAAAAAACCCCAAAGTTATAGATTTTTTTTTATAAATCACCTAATAAATTAATCCCGAAAATAATATATTTTTATAGTTAGTAATTTATGAATAGTTTTGGGAAAATATATTGTAAAAGGATATATTATATTATAAAAAATAAAATTTGTTATAATTGTAATATGCAAGTGAGAGGAGAGAGTGATTAGATTATTTTTTTCTTATTTATTATAATATATTTAATAGTAAGTAAAGTTAATTTGTGTTAAAATCATTTCAGTAATAAAATTAACCGATTGAATTTGAAGGATAAATAGATCGAATTGTATTATATATAAAGAGACTCTTATTTACGGTCAAAGGGTATTCTGGTTAATATTTGATGTTGAAGTAACAACTATTATTATTATTATTATTATTATTATTATTATTATTATTTACAAAGAATATTTGACCTTATAACCTTGCAATAATAGTGTTTAGTACTAAATTAGCTTGTGATATTTTCTAAGTGAATGAGATTTAGAAATCAAATTTTCATTGGTTCATGGAGATCAGAAGCTTAATTTATTTTATTTTTACAATAAGAAATATTATATTTAATTAATTTAATTTTGATCCTAAAGAATAATAAAAAATCTCAACAATCAATTCAATTCAATATATAATAAAATTATTATATAATGCTTCTCCTTTGTCCCTCAATTGCCACCTCACCTTTTTAATACTAACGCCGCAATTTGCTTTTTTTTTTTGGGGTAAAAAGGAAAAGTAAAAAAAGAGTGCCTTTTTCACTTCCCTTTTTCCAATCTTTTTTGGTCGAAAACAATAATAATAATAATACTAATAATAATAATAATAATAATTATTATTATTATTATTATCACTGCCGGTGGATGCACACACACTCTCTTTGCCGTTCTCATCACGAGTGAGGTTGGGGTTTCTCGTTGTATGGCCCTCTATTTCCCCTCTAATCCTTTGAATCCGTCTCGTACGCTGCTCGAGACGTAGTGGATCGACGATTCGCCGCGGAATCTGTCTATTCTGGTCTTAGTAAGGCTGATTTCGTAGTAGAAGTTGGAATTTTGCTCTTCTAGCTTCGTCGATCTTTCTTGTTATCGATTTTTAGGCAAATTGCGCTGTTAGCTTCGTCTTGGATCTCTGGTTTTCACAAAGATTCGGTTTTTTTATATCGTTTTCATGTAGCATCTGGCAATCTCCTCTCACCCAATTTTCTCTCCGGATCTTCGCAAAAAGAAGAATTTTTGTTCTTTTGTTGTATTTGGCTTTCCGCCGTGCTTCTTCTCTGTAGTTCTGCTGCACCAAGTAGTCACAAATTTGTGTTTTTAGCTAAAGAAAAATTAATTACTCGATACTGCTGAATTTTAGTTTGATTTGTGGTTTCGCTTACCAGTCAGAGAATTCTTGGAGTTAACTTAGTGATCATGGGTAGATCGAGATCGAGCATAGGCACTTTTCAAGACCTTGAGCTGAGACTCGGCCTGTCTCCCCTATATAAAGGCCAGAGTTCAGCTGCAAGTTGCACAAGAGGATGTCCCGAGTTTATACTGATCGAGGATGACGATGATGACGTGCAGATGTATCCTCCATCTTCAGGGGAGGTACTTCTTCAGGACCATGCAATCATTGGGCTTGATTTTGGATACTAATTATCTGGGTCTTTGTCTCTGCTTTTGGTTATTGATCTCCTGTCAATGCTTGCTTGGATTCATGATAATATTTCTTGCCATAGGAAATTAGGCTCGATCAATATACAAGTTCATTGGCACCTACAATCAGAGAAGATGATCTAGAACTTCGGCTTGGAGTTGGAGGTGATCCAAGCATCTCTTTTGCATAATGTTTCTTCTTTCTGTTGTGGATTTTCAGTGGGTAACTTCTTTATGATAGATTATGTTTTTCAACCCTTTGTATGGTAATTGTCAACAGTGCAGACCAAGGTACTGACACATAGGAGATTGAGAAACCTCATTGAATTTCTATCATTTGCTGATATTATGATAGCACCAAAGGCAGTTTCTGTACTACTTAGAGCTCCAGAGTCATTTGCCCTTAAATGATGAAGTTTCATATCTCTCTTAAGTTTATTAAAATGGAGATAATTAGAATTGTTATATCATCTAGGAGACAGCATAGTAGGTATTTAATCCATATTCTCTCTGTGATTTCGTTGAGGGTTTAAGGAAGCATAAGATAAGATCAACTAGCAGCATAAAAAGGTAAGGAAGTTGGGGTGAAATTATTCAGGTTTCTTACAAAGTTTTAACATGGAATGATGGAAAATACTGAATCTTGAATATTTTATCCTTCAAATTGGATAGCTTTGTTCAAAATGAAGTATGAGATAATTGATAATATTTTGCATTCATGAATCTAGCAGCATCGACTAGTGTGGAAGTGTATGATATGATAAAAGCTAAGGGAAGGGAGCATTGGAAAACCAAACAAGATTGCCTGCGTTTCTGCTTCCATCAATTTACTTATGCATTGGATCATAACCATGTTATTTTACTTGCGTGATAACCATATGTTTTCCTGATTGCATGTCAACCAAACAAGATTGCCTGCGTTTCTACATCCATCATTTGCAATTATACTTCAATTTTGTTTGTAGGCAATTCTGTTTGCAAGCAAGTCCTCTGCGTTAGCAAACTCAAAAATTGTATTAAGAGCTAGCAAGCTAAAAAATGTGATGTTATGATAATTATTTTTCGTTTTTAGACATTTAATCTTCTATACATGTACATCCATTATCATAGGTAATGAAGAGACAGATAGACATGGTTCAAGGTGAATAGTAAATTCATCAAAGACTTCCCACGTATCAGGTGTTAGTTAGTTCAGAATTTTTTTTACTTTTTTTTAACTCGTCGACCTATAAAGGAAAATGTCAAGTAGTTGGGCTGATGTTAATATCATCTTGTGTGTGCATGTGTAGTTCACTTGGGTAATAACTGAAATAATTTTCATTTGGTCAATTGATTAATATTTATGTCATATGCTCCAATAAAAGCTCATTATCTTAGATGATAAGCTATCTAGTTTAAGAGGCTTTACCTGGTAGCCTTGATGCTATTTGACAACCAAGGAGAATGCAGTACTACATTGAATTTCTGCATTTTAGCTAGGCTGTGGCTAAGGAGGTAGGAGAGAGAGAGAGAAGAAAGAAAAAAGAAAAGAGAGTACTGGTAGGCTTACCACCTGATACTGTTCAAAACCAGTCTACATACCAGCTGGTAAGCCAGTATGGTGAGCTTATTGGATAGGACAACCTATATTCGACCAGACAACTGAAATTATCCGGTCCATATCCTGAATGGCTATTAAAAGGCCCATAAATATTGGTTTGTACCAACAAGTATGGGGTATTTCAAACCTTTGTTTAGTGTACTGAACTTATTGTTCCAGTTATAGTTTTACCTACAAGTGACATTTGTAGACCTGAAGGATGCAGTTCTACATTGAGTGGGATATCTGGGTAAGAAGTCCAACTAATAGAATCAAACTTTAATATCAGCTATGGACAGTACTTAAATTGACAACATAATGGATCAACATTCGATGATTTTTTTTTGGATTCTAGTGAACTCCTCTATACATCAGAAATTTGGATTTTGGCAATAGTAGAAATGAAAGATGACAGCGTTATTCCCCATTCTAACTAGTACTAAAAGTATTTTTGTAGATAAGAATTAAGTACTAGGTGATGGTGCATTTATCATATTAAAGCATGAGAGATTTGTGATAGGTCATGGAGTCATATAGTGACATTTGAATTCTTTATTGTAGCATGGGGAAGACTCTAATTCTGTGTACCGTAAACCTACTATTTGTTGGACCATTTGGTATTCTTGAACTATTCTTTGCTCAAAAAAGTATTTTTTTGTTGGACATCTTGATTTTATATCATATCATTATTTTTGGTTTTTGCAAAGAGAAAAAGTTTACTTATGTCTCTTTGAAGGTGGCGAGGAGGTGGAAAAGACAAAAAAAGATGGACAGAGAGAGAGGGGGAGAGAGGGAGGGAGAGTAGTGGATCTTATAAAAGCAAGGCAACTGTGAAAGGTCTTCACTGTGATGGCAATTGACTTCTGGAATACTTATTATCATCGTGTTTTTGTTTAATGGTGTTTTTCACTTTAATTCATCGTATGTGATATTTTTGTTTCTCATTACTAATACTTTCTTCTTAATTGATCTCACTAATTGCCTGGCTTTTAAATCCAGATAAAACTTGTGCATTCAAACATAGGATTTTTCTAATGCTTTTCCATCTCCTGGCAGCCTCTAATTTTTATCTTCAGAGTTCAAATGGCTGGAATGATACATTAGAAGACGGATACAAAGACCCTAATGCTTGGAAATCTGGCAAGGTATGTCTTTGTACTGTTTTTTTTCTTGTAACTTGGCTGGAATATGTATACAGTGAATGAAATGAATAGCAGGAAGCGAAAGACTGTCACTTATCTGTTTCTTAGTCTTGTGTTGTGAACATCTATTATGAGCTTCTGGAACCTTTGTGCTATTTTTTTTAATGCTTCAACTTTCAAGATCCTCCACTCTTTTCCAAATTTTGTGCTTAATCGAATATCGTATGTCTGATTTGATCTTAGATTCATGAACTTTTCCTTGATCACCATGGTTGCCCTTTGGAAATATTGATTAGTTCTGCCTCTGTTGTGACGAGTGTACCACTGGTTCTGACCTAGTTCATGTTTGACCAGGCATCAAGCAGCCAATACATGTCTAATATCATCGAGGTGAAGTTGAGATGTGCTATTTGTATGGACACAATGAAGGAGGAGACTACTACCACCTGTGGACATGTATTCTGCAAAGCTTGCATCATTAGTGCCATCCGAGTACAGAAGAGATGCCCAACCTGCCGAGAGAAGCTGTCTCAAAGTAACATTCACCGGATATACCTGCCAGGATCAACTTCATGATGTCAACTTATTAAGCAGTAACTTTATACAAGTTCATCCACTATCTTGATATACTGGGAGCATCTTATCATGAAACATTGTTAAGGGGACAAAGTGCAGGTTGTCGACCCCTTTGTTGTATACATGAAGAATTCTAGTACCTTTTGGAAGACGTAATTCTTGGATGGAAAGTTTTCCCAGACTATGGTTTTTGTAACTTGATATGGATATGATACTGTGAACATTTGCATGAAATGTTATCGTATGTGATTATATGGAAGAAGGCATTGTATACAGCATTCTCCAAAGCCATTTCATGCTGGTAGATCATGTGAGCAGACCAACAATGATGTAGTTGATGTATTTATATATCATTAGTGAGCATTCCTAATGTTTGCTTTGCTGCCTTTGGATAGGTTTTAAATCAATGACTTCTCATCATAAACTCTTGCATGGATACAACCACCACAACGCCAAATGTCTGGTTAAGCCAATGATGGAATAGAGGGCTCCGGGGGTGGCTTCGGTGAGGTAGAGGGTCGGTGGTAGCCCTCACACTTAGGTGCGGTGCAGGGCAGGGCACAGGGAAGTGTCAGCTGCGGCGTAAGGCGATAGTGCAGGGAGTTGAGAAGGGGTGGAGGGGGAGGGGCAATATGGGTAGCTTTGAATTAAGGGATATGGTTTGGAAATAATCAAAATTTATGATAGCTATTTAGGAAATGCACAAAAATAAGGGTTTTTTTTTTTTTTTTTTATGGAAATCACCTTATATATATACATATATATATATATATGATAATTTAATTAAAAAAACCTATAGTATTTGGTTTTTATCATATGACACTTCCATAATTAGTTTTTATTAAGGGGCACTCCTCTTAAATTATTTTTAATAATATCCTTAAATCACATATCCATGAGCTAGTTTTATCCGATCTAACCATCATGATTTAGGTTAAGTTGATTCGGATCCACTCAAATCAAATTTTGTTAAATTTGTGAACGAGTATAATCCAAATATAATATACGTGTAGCTCGAGTATAATTAAGGTATCTTCATCAAACTAATTCAAATTATTTCATAACTACTAACATATGATTCTAAAATATTTGGTATTATGTTTTTAATTTTTTTATGATTTTAGAGTGAATAAATTCTTAAATATGATATCTTTGGGTTGAATTGATGATCAAGTGTAACTCGTTGAATTTTAAAAGCTTTTAAATTTTTTCCAAAATTAGTAGCGTGAGAAGATAATATATTTAATATTATTTTATATTTTAGAATGAATTTTAGATAATTAATTTTTGAAAGAGGATAGTTTAAGGTTGAATATATGATGAATATAACTCGAGTATAACTCTTTAAATTTTCATCAAATCTATCCAAACTTCTTTATAATTATTAAGATGAGATGTAATATATTTAGTATTTTTTATATAAATTTAAATGATTAATTTTTAAAATAATATATTTTTGTATTGAATCTATGATCGAATATAATTTTCTTTTAAGGTAATATGTGAGGACGAGGAGGAGGAGGAGGGGGAAAGAGAGGGAAGAGAACGAGGGAGAGGGGGAGGAGGCGATGTTGGGGTTGAAGTGGGAGGATGGGGAGGTGGAGTTAGTGCGAGAGAATGATGATAAGAGATAGGAGGTGACAATAGAGGTTGAGTGCGAAAGGGAGTAGACTGAGAGGGAGTAGACGAAGGTAAAGTGAGAGGAAGAGGAAGTTAAGGGGGAGAGTTAGGAGAAGTAAATCAATAGGGATGAAGAGGAGGTAATAGAGTGAAAGAAGAAGAAAAAACAATAGAGATGAAGTGAGAGGAGGAAATGACAAGCCGAACTCCAGTCCAACTGCGACGCCATCTCCTCCCTCATCTCCGCCGCCTCTGCTGCAGCTGCGCTCGTCGTCGCCGTTGCTCCGAGGTTCTTTGTCGTTGAGCTAGCCCTAGCTGCCTCCGTTGCTCTCCAGGGTCTCTGGTCATTCCAGACCGGCCTCTCCCTGTACGTCGAGGCCTTCATTCCCGAGGGCTGCCACCGGTTGCTGGGTCTCCGCAACCTCTCCTCCACCAGGTGTGATATCGAGAGCTCCCGCCTCCGCGCCGCTGCGCTCCTGGACTTGTTCTTCACCCTCCACGCCACCCTCATTGCCATTGTCACATCGATCGTGTATACTACAATGACCAGGGCGTACGGTGGCAATGGGCTCGTCCGGAGGCACAATGGAGGTTCCTACGATGCTCTACTGACGTCATTATCAGACAGGAGTCTGAGGTCTCTCAGATATGGGTCACATTCACATGAAGGCACTCTCCAACAGCTCAACGCAGGCCCGAGATAAGTTCTATCTTTATCCCCTCTTCTCTCTTGGTTTAAGTCCTGGGAATGTTTAGTATGTAGTTGAACTAAATTGCAATATCCATTGACAAAAAGGGAAAAAAATAGAAAGCAATCAGTTGTTTGGGGGAATTTACGTTGCGATTATACATGCATGTTTGAGGATAGAGGATGTTACTTTAGGTGTTGAAATTCTCCATCATGATTGCCTCAACATCATGATCAGCAGTTTTGAACAGGTTTTGATGAACATTTGAGCTTGTTTCTCCACGTTTGTCAATCCTCTTGTTGCTTGAAATTTCCAACATCAGCAAGTTTTTGCAAATCTGTAGTAAACCTTTCTGGAAAAGAATTAGCATGTCGCGAAGATATTACTTGTTTCATAAAGTGCAGAGTGTTTAGAAAAACTGAACATAGACCAATTTAATTTCGGTTCATGATAACTATTTTTTTCTCCTGTTGGTCTTTTGAACTAGAATATAATAGTATCATAGATTTTGTTATTTATTCTTCTTCCTCTCTCTCTCTCTCTCTCTCTCTCTCTCTATCTATCTATCTATCTATCTATCTATTGCTCCTTTTTTTTTTCTGTTAGAAATGGAGGTTTCCAACAATTTACGATAACTTGTGTGATATGCATCTCAATACCAGATTTGGTTTTTAGATTGGGGGCATTGGGCACCATCTAGGGGCTTGTTGATAGCGGCTCAACCAAAGATTTAAGAAGGATTTTACTCTAGGCTCAAGTCGAAAAGACTAGGGAACAAGTGTCTTCAGTAGTATATTTGTTCAAATTGTGTTCTCTACTTACGGTATGTTGGAATTATTGTTTGTAATCCTGGAACTTTTGTCTGATATGTTCGAATTGTGGGTCGAGATGTTTTCCTGAAGCATATGTTTAGATTGTTGGAATCATGGTTTGAGTTATTTTTGTTGTTGGAACTTATGTTGATTTGAGGCTATAAATAGAGGTTTTATGATGTAATTCAGCAAAGAATTATCTTGGAATGAACATTAGTATGTTATTGCCCTCTTAATTCTCTCTTTTCCTTTGTTCTTTATTCTTTCTTTTCTTCCATCCTCTCCACTCTCTTATTCCTTCTCCAACTAGGTCACATCACTAGCATACCATCTTTTCTTGTTCCTTTATCAGTCATAACTGATGAATGATGTATTTTGGACAAATAGATTAGTTCTGAAAGCACACAACAACCTTCTTTGGGAAAAGAAAATGAAGGAATTTTCTTTAAGTATACACATATGATTGTGGTAGTTGGGCCTGTATTTTAATCATCATTACTAATATACTTTTGCAATAGCCAGATTCAATATCCCTAAGTGTAAAAAAAAAAAATCTTCTTTTTAATGAGTGTAGCATTTTTATCTTTCAGATGCTCCTTTTTGTGCTTATGACCTCTTTAGGTTCAAAACTTGTGAATAATAACTTGCACTTCATAGATAACTTTATGAACTTGGTTGAAGTTTTCCAAATGTACCTATGTAGCATCTCCATTTTGTATACCTAAATCTATGTCACTAATTTTGTTTTCCTCAGCCCTCTGTTCTTGTTTAATTACATTGAGAAATTTAGCAATTATTTTGCTATCAACTATCAATCTGTTTTATAATTTGTTTTGATGTTTGTGATTCTTATTTAAGATCATCAATACTGTCCCAATGCTTGACAAAACTTTTTGTAAGTGTTCAAAAAAAAAAACCTGCTTTCTTCAGACAGACACATGCATACATAGATTCTATTTCTACATGTCCAAATTCAGTGATAAATATTTGATTAATTATGTTTGTTGAATTATAATATATGTCCATAACCATGATATTCTCTTCACAGTTTAATTTATACACCTAGTCATATCTTTTGTGGTCAAGACAAATTTATGCAATGGATTTTGGCAAATATTTTAATTCAAATGCTTGTTTCTTTCTTTCTTTTCAAATTAGATTATGATTGTGCCTGTGATTTTTATATTTTTTTTACTTACATATATATATATATATATATATATATATATATATATATATATATATATTCTGTTACAGTTTAAGTTTTTTCTTAGTCAGATACATATCACTAAGTTTTGCTTCTTGGATTATGCACATCATGAATGTTGAACCTTTTCAGTAGTTATCTAACTTCATATCTTGTTACTTGTACCATTTACCATTTGGATCAAGCATGTCTTTGTTCCAGGTCTATATGAGTAGGCAATGAAATGATCATAAAATAATATTTAAGATGGTATGAATATATTTTAATTTTAAAAGTGAAACAATTAATATTAATGATACAATGAGAGAGAGATTTGTAAGAACCTAGAAATTTTTTACTAGAAATTATAAATTAAAAAATAAATGTTCTTGATTTAATCAAGAATATTGTTTTTCAGAGTTCAATAACTGTATAATCAATCAATCCTACATAATCAATACATTATAGCTGCTTGTTGTTGTTTGTTGGATACATTAGAAGGCGGTGTCATAATAATGAACTGCATGTTTGATTATCAAAAGGAAAATTATATGTGTATTTAATCAAAATAGTTCCTCAATTAGCCAATTTACAGAATGCCAAATTCTCCTTAAATATGCTGAAAAAAAGGCTCATAAATCACCTAAAATCGAATGATCAAATGCTCCAAACATAGCAATTTTCTTTGATCAAGATTAAGCTTTAAAAAATCAGAATCTAATGGCTAAAATAAAGTCGATATTGATCTTTATTGGATCCCACAACACTTATCTAGCCATCATGATCATGCATCATCAACATTTATTGTCTTGGAGTTCAAATAATGGCCAGAAATGCAAAAAAAAAAAAAAAAAAAATTCTATTTCTTAAGAACACAAAAAAGGCGGACTGTTTAGTTGGGAAAGACTAATACAAATAAATAAACCGAAGCAAATTATGGGCAAGTGGTTTGTACCCGCATGTCAATTGGAAACCTTTTCAGTGGGACCCTTCTTAGATTCATCGTTTCTCCAGCAATTATGAGGGTAGAATCCGGGTAACGAGGGAGACATGTACTTCAAGAAAAAGTAGATCATGAACGACACAAGAGAGACTGACCCCTCTTCTCTCTCTTTCGCGTTGGGAGAGTAGATCGCCCGCTGCGAAGGCAACGTTGCTCTCCGCCGCCCCAGATCTCGTCCCCAGCCCGACGCCTCTGCCGCAGCCGTTGCCGCCTTCTACGTGCCTCATGGGCGCCGCCCAATCCTCCTCCCAACCCCGTCTGGAGGCATCCGACGACGATGACAACGACGAAGAGGAGGAGGAGGAGGAGGAGGAGGAGGAGGAGGAGGAGGGGGTTGTGCTCTCCAGGAACCCTATCCCATCAAAGGAGAAGGTACTCGAGCAAGAACCTGAGATCCTCCCTTGCCTCGCCGCCGCCTCCCCTCTCTCTCCACAGCCCTCGGCCGCCGGTACCCCCCGCCTGCTCGGCCCTTCCATCAAGGTATGGGACCCCTGCAACGTCCTTCTCCTCCCGCCGCCGCCGCCGCTGGCGCTTTTCGCCCGCGGCGCCGCCTCCGCGACGGCGGATCGGGTCACCGAGGTGCTCCTGATAGCCCACGGCGAGTGCGCCGCCAGCGTCCGCCCGGATCTGGTCGGTGGTCGGTGGGCAGCGGTAGCGGGGCTGACCCCGAACGGGGAGCGGCAGGCCAGGGCGCTGGCCGTCTTCCTTAAGTCGCAGGGCGTGAGATTTGATGAAGTCTACAGCTCGCCGTTGGATCGGGCGAGAGCCACTGCGGCCTTTGTTTGCCGGGTAAATTCCTCATCCTCTGGTTTTTTTGATTTTGCTTCGCAATCTATAGATCTGCATGCTGGGATTCATTTCTGCTGCCTTCGATGTCTCAAAATTTGATTTTTATTGGCTAAAGATCAAGTTTTCAGTTGAATATCCTTCTTTTTGTTGTAGCTTCTCTGAATCGGGATCGATAAGATCCTTAATTGCTATCTTATACATAAGTTTAAGAAGCACGCACTTGTTTTTATACAGAGTAGCTTAATTGGTTTCTATGACACAAATTTGTCTGTTCCTACTTTTGTCTTCTATAACCAGAGAAATTTCAGCAAATTGTTACAGACATTCCACGAGGAAGCTAACTATATGCGAATGGATTCACTACCCAGGAAATTATCAGTCAGAGACTAAGCATATGAATGTCCGTCTTCCTAAATAGGGCACTTAGTAGGCAAAAGAAGGAAACAAGTGGGTTTTTCTTCTTGTTTTAAACCACCTGTAAGTTTGTCTTTTTTGGACTCCTTTGACTTAAAAATAAGGAGTACTGAGGTGGGATTAAAGAACATATAGTTGTCCACTTCCCATATCTATTAGCATTCCAAATTAAGAGTTCTTACTGGCATTGTAAATATGCATGAAAAATATCAAAGTTCTTGAAGAAATAATAGAAAAAAATAAAAAGATTGATGGAGACATATTGTGACTTGAACTGTTCCAAAGTAGTGGTTTTGTGGAGCTTTTTTCTGCATGGAGATCTCAGCAACTGAAATTCCTTGTATCTAATAGAGATGATAAGTTTCAAATCCTAGAATTGTGCTTATCTTGATTGAACTTAGGTTTCATTCATTTGATTCCATTTCTTTAAAATGTTCATGCGATCATCTGATTATCAACTTAAACATTTGATGATAGAGTTTAATTCTATAAAGTCTTTTAAGTTAAACTTTTTGGTCCAGGCTCTTGTCCTTCAGTTGGAATACCAGAATTGATCACATATCTCAGATTGATTGTCTTTGGACCTTGATAATCGTCTAAAACAGGATTTAATTGTTGAAGGGATGATCCAAGACCAGATAAAATCTCTCTTGTCAGCATAGTTAGATGCCAATGTATTGGTGTATAGACATTGTTTACATTTAAGTGAACCTCTCGCTATTCTAGTGCTAAAGAGTAAAGACTAAAGGTTAACTAAAGGAACAACAAACTTGTGCTTCATTGAGCATAAAACTTCATAGTAACACAACCAAAGGATCAGAAAAGCATCAGCAAACATATATTAGAAAATGCTAGCTACATTTCTAATATGTACATTCATATAAAATATTAAGGGGGCCCTACATTTGCTTTAGGCAAAGCTTCACTTCCATTTCTTTTGTTAGACCTTGATAAGAGATGACCTTGCCTATAAAGATTGTCATGTGGCTCACATGGATCTACACATCGGCACAGATCGAAACGTATTAGTGCCAGTGAGGTATCAGCACATGTCCTGCCAATTTATGCCACAGGTGTTAACATACGGGTTGGCCAATTATTGGCTGATGTGTACGTAGCATAGGGGTGAATTGACCAGCATGACATGAAGCGACACTGTGCTAGAAAGATATTGACATGCTCTCATGCCACCATACTGCAATATTTGCTTATTTTAGACATCTGTGTTTAGTTCTATTTTTGTCTAGATTCTAAATCTTCCAGATCTGTATAGATTCTTGTATATTGTCTGTGATAATTGCTTCATACCTTTTCTTCTCTTTTGGCTATTTTAGCATGTTGTGGAAATGTAATCTCCATCATTATAATCTTTAGTGCTCCAAACATTCATGATGTTGTAATGTGGCAATTTATTATACCGCAAAAAGCAACCTAGAAAAACATACACAAAGTAAAATAAAATAACATGGTTATTGTTAAACATTAAAATGAAGTTTAGTCCAATTAGAACTTAAGTTTACTTGGAAGGTGCTGGGATTTCCTCCATTTAATAATAGATCAGCAAATTCTAATTTAAACAGTATGGATTCATTTGGATGCAATGCTTGATATCTTATGTTAGGGTTTGCATAGCATGAGTCAGAGAATTTTCTATTTTTCCAGTTGGTGGATTGCTCATCAATTTGCCATGGAACTGTGCAGGAGCTCGGTTTTGCTGAGGAGCAGATACGATTGTCTGATGCATTGTTTGAGATAAGTCAAGGCCAGTGGGAGGGTTGTCTTCGGTCAGAAGTTTACTCCCCTGAAATGGTTAATTTGATTGACAGAACACAGCCTGATTTTTGTGCTCCTTCAGGAGAATCACTCAGGCAGGTGGTATTTCGGATGGTTGAATTTCTCAACAGGACAGTCCTAAGATTGCCTGAAAAGCTGGCAGTGACAGATACATCAATCCATCAAAATGAGTTAAAGGCACTCTCACGTAACAGCTCATCCAATTCAGTACAGGACCGAGACGGGCCACACTGGGATTTGCTGTACAGGCTCAATCGACCATCTCTTCAGAGGAAGAAATCTGGTAAGAGCAGACTTCAGTTTGTCACCACTGGAGACAACGAGACCGATGAGGAGTTCTCCCCCAGAGAAGTCACTCCAGGAAACCTCCTTCCTGATGGTAGTAGAAACCCTATTTTTTCCATCGGGATCTTCACTCACGCAATTCCAATTAAATGCCTTCTCACTGGCCTGCTGGATTGCAGTCCTGCGATGTCTCATAAAATATCCATCGATGATTCTTCCATGACAGCCCTGCATCATTCGCTAAGAACCGGATGGCAGATAAAGAGGCTCAATGATACAGCACATCTCAGGCTTCTTTAAACTATGATAAAGGATGATATACCAGGACATATATCTGCCTTTCTGGCTGTATTCTTGCTAAGTTATGCTTTGTGATGTGAATGAAGATGTTTCATGACTTTTGGTCATGTGAGATGACCTCACTGATGTTTAGTGCTGGAAATTGTTCCAAATCGAGACGAAAGCCGGATATCATGAAGATTCGAAAGCAAAACCGTGCTGCACAGGAAGTAAGCTTGTTTGTATTTACTTTGTATGTCCATCGCCTGCTATAAGTGCCCAGGACTGGAGGACAGAATGTCCTGGGATTATCTGTCATCGTCCCATTTTTGCATTGTAACTTATGAATCCTTTGTTTAGTCAATCAATTTGAGGTGCAATTTGCCGGTTGTTTGTACATTTTCTGACTGTGATACTGAAATCTCTGACTGTGGTCCATGAATATGATTACCTGAGGTCCATACATAACTATATATTTATCATGATGATTTAAATAAGACCAGTTCTTGTGGCAGATGAGCAGAAAATAAAAAGAACAAATGCAAACTGGATTCCTACTTCATTGTGTCATACCAATGAGATGATGAGAGATAAGCTTCACAAGACGGACACAATTAGCACCATCAGCTTATGGTAGTTAATGTAAGCTTATTAGAGGGATGCTGGAGGAAGTGACTGACATATATGAAAAAAGTTCAAAAAGTATTATGTATTATCGTAGAGGCACAACAAATATATAATATCAAGTCAAGCGATAGAACATGACACAATTCATGAAGTCACGGCGTGTCTCCGAGTCTACCACGGAGAAAACTACGCGTTGAATCGGACAAAACAAGTTGAATAACAAATCAAAGGTTGGCTTTTTTCCACCCACCCGACTCCATTCCAAGTAATCCAAAGTCTCCATTTGCCAACTCAACCAAGCGGACAATCGACCGTGCCATTTGGAATGCGACGGCGGCCAGTCGACGGTCAACCCTCCGAAGCCATCCATCACCTTCAAACATTTATCTAAAACAATATCATTTGCTTGATGTTGATCGATAAGAATTTTATATTTTAAGAGATTTTTAATCGAAGGAAAAAAAAATCCTCTAAAATTATTTATTTATTTTTTTCCGAAAAACTGTAAATTAAAAAGTCTACTTCAATGTCGTTGCAATTAATCTTTGTCAGTTGACCCGTTCGTATAATAATATTATAATTTTGAATAACATTTCGTGTACTATGTAAAAAAAAAGAAGTATATATATGTATGTATATATATATGTATATATATGTATATATATATATATATGTATACATGTATATATACATACATATATACATATACATATATATATATATATACATATACATATATATATACATATATATATATATATACATATACATATACATATATATATATACATATACATATACATATACATATACATATACATATATATATATATACATATACATATATATATATATATACATATACATATATATATATATATATATACATATATATATATATATATATATATATATATATATATATATATATATATATATATATATATATATATATATACATATACTTCCATCGAGCCCGCGCTGTCTTGTACTTGTTTGACCAGAAAAAGCCGACACGAGGAGAGTATTTAGAGAGGTATGATGAGACTGGTTGACGAACTAACCCACGTTGATTGAAGGAGCTGCTTCTCTTCTCCAATCTGCCATTCCCAAGTCTACCATTCCAAGTCTTCGGTTGTTTTGGACCGCCGCGAGGTAAAGACGAGTTCTGTTTTTCTTCCTTTTTTATTTGCATTGTGATCACCAGTTCTTCCCTTGCCATTTCAGCTCCGATCTTTTCCTCTCGTCCTGTACTCTCCATTGCCTAAAAGAGGGGATTTTTGGGTTTGGGTTTGGGGTTTTGGGAGAAGCAAGGAGATAGGAGGATGAAGTCGCCGCTGAGAATGTTTCGAGGCCTGAAGCATCAGGGCCACGAGGCCAAGGAGGGGAAGAAGCAGCATCGCGCCCGGACGAATCAGGAGGAACTTGTCCAGAACACCCGGGTAGAACCGGGCCTCCTGTCCTTGACTGCACTTCTCTGATTGCTTACTTGGTTTCGTGAAATATACATCGAAAAAGTTGGATCTTTATTTCGATTCCACACAAAAATATCTATTTTGCTCTCGTTTTGTAGTTTGTCTACGTAAGAGGTCTCCTTGTTTTGATGAAACATGCTGCAACTTTTGGTGTCTACTGCGTTACAGAATCTAAGTTGAAAAGCTTCTTTTCTTTCCCTTCGTTTCTCAGTTCAAATCAATTGCATTTATTTTCTACTTATGAATTTTGTTCTGGAATTATGGAATGGTTTGACCAAGATCTTCTCATGAGACTTAAAATTCTTATGCCAACTCTGTTTTACCTGTTTAGTGCCATCAGCATTACCTCCACTATATGCAAGTTTCTGTTTGTTTTAATTGATCTAGTTCGTGGGAGTGACTTGTTACCTCCAACCAAAGACACCAAATATTCTTTGTCATCACCTAAACCTTTTTCCATCAGTAGAATATAATATTTGTTTATCTTTCCTGGGAATTAGGATTAGGAGTTCACTTTTTTCACTTCTATTTTCATCATGAAGAAGGCAATGAGACAATTGCAAGTTGCAAGTTGCAACAATGAAAACTTACGTCCCTTGGCTTTATTCTAACAGGTAGAAGACTTAAGAAGCTTTACTGGGCAGTTTCACATGGATGCTTGTGTCCAAGCTCACTGGACATGTTGGATATGCATCCATGTATACACAACTCAGACACTTGTCTGATTTTTGATGATACTATTCTGTTGTCAAACAACAACAATAAGACTAGTGGGTTCTTTAATGATTCTATAGCTTCTTGTAAACTTAATTGTAATAGTTTCTATTTTCAAAACACTACAACATACACATCATATTTTAAAATTATTATTCTTTATACATGTCTTCATATCTCCAGTTTGTCTTCTTTCTGAACTGGATATTATATATGAGTCCTTATCAGACTTCATGTGCATCAAATAACACTGGTGTTAAAGGGAAAGAACACAACCACAACATGGTGACCCTTACTATCCTGCCACTCAACTGCTCATCAAGGCAATATTCCAAATGTATTTTTTATCAGCAACCAATTTGGATCGAGAAACTAAAGGCTTGCACATTTTTAGCTTACGAGAAAAATAGACAAAGTGAAAGCCTAAAATTGTTAGAAAGAAAAGGATATAGATTGACTTCATTATCATTATAAGGTAAAACTTTTGTTCTCTTAGTGCAGGTTATACATTACTCATTCATGAAATATGTCAGTAACAATGTCAATGGTATTTTGCCTTTGTCCTTGTGTTAAGAAATCTATACTTTAATAAAGAATTAAATATCAGCCATGGATTTGTCAATGTGGCATTTAGTTACGCTACACAGTGTGATGACTTTTTATGACTATTCATTGGCATCACACTGATCATGAAAAAAAGATATTTGAGCCATAGTATGGGGGAAAGACTTCCTTGACTTGAAGTCAACCGATGGAGGCAGAGAGCAGTTATTTTTGTTGTATAACTTATTAATGATAAGAGCTCAAGTAACCATCATGAATCCAAAATAATTCATGAAAAGGAGTCACAAATTAGTAGACGAGAAAGTGTAGCAACTTTTACTTTACAACTTTCAGCCTAGTCTTTGTATTTTATTACTGGTTCTGTCCTATATGGTTTAAGCAATTGTCAATATTGGAAGTCTTTTCCTCCTTTTTGCTGTCAAATCATATTTTCTTTTAGAAATTTTTTGGGCCCTATATTAAAGTGTCAACATGTGTGCTCACATATGTTGGTGTAATGATGTTGAGTCAGGTTCACCTGGCAAAATGAGGAAACTTACTTTCGCATTGCTGAGTCAAGTATGATTTATACCCATATAGGGAATAGATCCAAGATCCATATCCAATCCAGTTAGGTTTAATAGATCCGATATCAGGATGCTTCAGATTTCATTTTGGGGTATTGAGCTACATTAACACCTTCAGTTGGTGTCCTTCAGTAGACGTTGCATCCACACTTGTAGACATGGATAGTAAACATACTAACATGGGTCCCATATTAATGTATGTCAGATCTAGGTCATGTTGCCTGAAGGATTAGTTTTGTTTATTGAATTGAGAAATTATTCAACATTCCTGCTGTACTATGGATGAGACAGCTGGAGTGATTTTAAATTGAGTCTGCAAACTGTTCCGCTTTCATTATTTTCTCTAGTTGTCACTGTGCATATTTCAACAGTTATTGGTTCTCATTGCATACCTCTATCTCTCCAGTATTTAAAAATTTTTATACTTACTGTATGTGTGTCGGTGTTACAAAATAACAGCTTCTAACAGCTCCAAATTTTTTGGCTTGACTTTTATGTATATGGGTGTTAAACTGTGCAGCTGTTCTCTCAGAATTTCTAGGAAATTTGAACACTTCTTCACTTTGGTGAATTTACAAGACATAACACAAAAAAAGATAAATATGATGATGATTGTTAGTATGGCAACTCACAACCCGATTGAAAGAATAATTGAAATAAATGAAAATCCTTTTTACATAACCATTAGATTTGATGACTTGGTGTCATCTGGTGGCAGGATTTGCAGGATTTGAAGAGCTGCTATGATAGCATACTGTCTGCAGCAGCTACAACTGCAAATAATGCACATGGTACTGGTTCCTGCCCTATTACACATTAAAGGAATTTATTTAGCTAGAAAGTAAAATATGGCTGGCTATTCTTGTTTATCTGCAAATTACATTCTAATTGAATTTGTACCTTGGTTATAAAGAAAAAAAAAAAATATTCATCTTCTGAGAAGTTGCATCATGTATGCCAAGTCAGAATGTAATTTATCACAAATACAAATTATGTTAAATATGTTAGATTGTTTTCCTCTCTTATGAGTGCAGCATAATTCCAATTTTCTGAATGCTGAGTGGTATACATGTTAAGATGCTGTAAACAGATATTTTTTATGATTTACTTTATTTGATGGTTTTTCTGAATCAGAAAGATGTATAATGTACTTCACAATCTAGTTCCATTGGTTAGTTTATCAGGAGTTGCTTGGTTAAGCTTTAATTATTGTAATTAAGGCAATAAAGAAAAATATTCTGTAAAGTATGTCTAATCCAAACCAGAAGAATTCTTTGATCAAACAAAACAATGTTATCAAAGAATTCATATAATCAAAAGGTGTCCTGCAGCTATATGCTAGTGTTCTTACAGGTAAGTGTTAAAACTTTATTTATAACTTATACCGGATCCGCATGTTGCATCTTTGATAGTTTTTCTATTGATTTTATCTCCATTTTGTGTGTGTATCTAAGCTTATCTGATAAATGGTATTTATGCAAATCTCGTAATCCATTTTATATTCAATGAGTTTGGGGATCTTCTTGTCACCTGCTGAAGTCCTTATGCCCTTCAATATAAAAAACTATCACTTTTCTTTCCCTTCCTTCACTTGCCAGCTCTTAATAGTATAATCTAGACAAATATAATTAGTCTATGCCCCTCTGGATCTCTATTATTATGATATACTGCATTTAGTGGATTGATATATTTTTTTTCAAGGATACATTTTAATCCTACTTTTCTTAGGGTTTATCTGTTTAATATTATTTTTTCCAGAAAAAAAATATATTAAGTCATCACAGATCTAGTAAACGATCTGTGTAAGTCATTATACAAAAGCGAGGAAAGTTCAGTAGTTAAAGAATTCTCCCTCAAAGAGAAAACTTATAAATCCTAGAAATTCTAGCAGCCCAATTGGCTGCTTGATTACATTCTTTATAGCAATGCATCACATTAAATGTGATTATTTCTTGTGAAACGATTTTGATATCCGCAACAATATCTGTTTAATATTATGCTAGACTTAAGACCTTACACAATATTGCCTAGTACTTAAGAAGCCAATTACCACGAAGCAATTTGGATCTGAACCAGATATGGGTTATCTGGAGCCATGGCCAGCCAAGATATTGTCTCTTTTGACCAATCATTGGGGTTTTTTGGTCCCATAGATGGATGCACAAGGCAGGTCACCCTATTTCCACTAGGCCTAATTGTAGGTAACCTGAGAGCAGATGTGGCCTCTGACATGATAGTTTATGTCCTTATGATGGAGGTGATATTGACTGCAGTGAACAGATTTAGAAAGGCTCTAGATAGTTTAAACTTAAAAGAGAATCTAAATCAATTAGGAAAGGCTCCAAACTCAGTAACAGCAGGACCAAAGCAGCTCAAAATAATTTGTGAAAGGCAAACAGGAGACCAAAGCTCATTGAGGATGCACCAAAGGAAGCAAGGGAAGTTACACACCCTTCTCCTAACCAAAATAGTAACTCTTCCATATATATATCTCTTATGCAATAAATATAGTTTTTAGACTGGTCTAGAATCCTTTAATAGACAAGGATGTGAACCTTTCAAACTTATGTTTGACTATTGCTTTCTCTTCTTTTGCATTAACAATGTAGAAAGTTACTAGTAATTATAGTTGATAATTTTGTTTAGCTTCTACCTATCCTTGAGTTGAGGTAGCAATTGTTAGAGGATTACTATGGTATCAATATGATGAATGTAACATACTGGTATATTTCGAAGGCATTCTGAATTTGTATATTCTTTCAGAGTTCTCAGAAGCACTGGAGGAACTGGGCACCTGTTTTCTTGAGAAAACTGCATTGAATGATGATGAAGATAGTGGTGAGAAAATCCAACTTTGTACTTTTATATATGCCACACGGTATAAGTGTATGACTATTGATCTCACAAGATAAACCCTAATTCTTCTGTGTTTTCTGTAGATATCTCATATACTTAGCCTCCTGCAACTACATCAAGTATACTAATCATATAACTCAACCTTGCTGAATGTATTTAATGCAACCTGGAGTTTTCTTTAGATATACCTGATTCCCCCTTCCTAAACTATGAAGATACCACAAGGATTCTTTCTTTCTCCAGAATGAACAGTAGATACTTGTTGTGAAGAATTGATTTATTTTACAAATTGTTTTAATCATTATTTGCCATTCTTTTAGTTTTTCCAACCTCTTCAACAACTAAATCCATATTAGTCATTCATGCAGGTCGGGCTTTAATGATGATGGGAAAAGCACAATTTAAGCTGCAAAAACTTTTTGATGTATATGTGAGTCCTCTATTCTGTGTTGTGAATGCAGGAAGTTGTTCTTGTCACCACTTTGTCTAAGCAAATATGTTGGTGTCAGTATAAGATGAGAAATTTTACTCTATCTTGCAGCGGGTCCATATCTTACAGACAATGGAAAAGCCATCAAGATCCCTTCTCAGAGAGCTTCAAGTTGTAGAGGTTTGATCCTTTTAGTACTTCTTTCAAACTGGAAGTTGAATGGTCAATTAGAGAATTCTTGAAGTTCCCTTTATACTGAGTTGCTCATTTATATCTTATGATCTTTGACAAAGTCAGGGCTACTTACCAAGCATTATATATCACTTTAGGTTTTCACTCTTCTGTTGGATTCTATCATTAGAATCCTTCTCAGGCATCCACTGATTTGAAGATGGCCAATCATGTCGTAAACATAAAATAAATCTAATGTCATAATTGAATAAAGCACTTGGTGCATTTGATAGTTAAAAGATATCATTGTTCTAAGGTAGTGCCTTCTATATTATCAAGATTATATTATTTCATATTTTGATGGCATATGCAATTTACTAATGACATTACAATGATCAGACCAAAGATGGGATAAACTTTGAGAATTTTAGATGCATATTAGAATATATAAATTATAGAATAAGCAGATTTAAGTTTAAATAGCAATCACCAGAGAGTAAATTGATAGCAAGTGCTTATGTCTTGTATGTTGTTAGGAAAGTAATGCCATAGGGGACATTGCTTACCAATTTAGCACTGGAGCATTAAAGTGGAGAAATATATGATGGTCCTTATTATCACTTGATGCCCATTAAAAGGGTTATAGGTCTGGTGTAGTGATGCTTTATGAGTTGGAATTATGTTGGTTACTCAAACATACATTTGGAAATGGATGCACTATAATTGAAAATGTTGGAAGGGATCAAGATGTTAATGTGAAAGAATGGCAAGTTGGAGGCATTTATCAAGTATACTGTGAGGACTACCAATTTGAGTGGTCCCTTCATATGTGATTGATGTGGCTTAGCTTCCAAAATCATAAATTGAACATCAAAAAGGAATAAAAGGATGTAACAAGTAGATAAAACTTCTATATAATTCTCTGGTATCAATGATATTTGAGACTTAAAAACTAATATAAATTGTATCTGAAGGCATGAGGTCATTCCATTTTTTTTAGGTCAGAATTTGGTCTGAACTCTGAAATGGATGCTGCAATGTTGTGGATGGATTACAAAATTCAGTATTTTATTCATTTACGTCTATGATTAGATCTTTGGTTCAGTAGAAGTGTTTATGGTTATTCTCTTCTTCCTTTCCCTGTCGTCTCAAGACATTACCACTTACTCAGAGGTAGCATCTCATAACTTAGGTGTCAAGTGTTTGAGTTAGAGACCATTGCTGCATGCAGACATAGAAGAATCCAAATAACTAGTCTCTAGACCATCAATCAGCTGTCTCTCTGACTTCTAGATCATCCAGACGATAGGAGTTTGATCGTTGGGATCTCTTTTGGGGTTTGAATCCCATCCCTTTCTCCTCTTTCACTCTCATTCTCATTAAACTCTCCCATCCTTACAACCTAAGATTCCTATTCATTTATGCCTCATATAAACTTTACTGCTGTTTAAATATAATAAAATTACCATTAAATTAGGATAAAAAACCTTTAAAAGGTTCTTTTTCTGTAAATTCCTAATTATTATTTTTTTTTAAATTAGTACATCTGGCATACCAACCTATGGTATGCTAGTACCAATCGGTACATATCAATCTGCCCATGGATCAATACCACCAGTCGGCACGAAATGGATCTATGTATATAACCAATGTTGTCAAAAAGACCCTCACTTAACCACTTTGATGTAGACGCTTACAAAAGGAGAGACCGAAGTGAGAAAAAAAGCTCTCGAGGAATTTGATTTAGTTACTTCTACAATCCCTCAAGCAACATCCATGTGCAACTGTCCATTTATTTGCATCGTGTATTGTGGAGTTGAATTGCAACTATTGCTGGTCACTTCTATCCTCTCCTCACAGTAGTTTTCTTCCTTGTTTTTTCCCTTCCCTCATATCTCCTCGTCTTTCCTCCACAATCACTCTCCCCTCGCTCAGAGATTGTTCTGTCGTTGTTGTTGCTCTCCCACATTCTTCTCTTACCTCGTTTTCCCCTCTCCTCTCTTCGTGGCCAGCAAATTTGACCACCATCGCCTTTTCTTGCATCTTAGCTCGTATCTTTCTTCCCTCCCTCTTCTTCTCTCCTCTTTGCTCTCCACGGTCCGTGCCTGCCACTATGAACACCTTCTTCTCTCCCATCCCTCTTCTTCTCAAAATTTTTGACATTGTTGTCCATCCCTACCCCTTCTTTTATCCTCTCTCCATGGTTCTAACTGGCTCCTCCTTCCATCTCCTTTCCTCTCTCTCTTTTAATTTTATCTTTAATTATATTTATGTAAGTTTTGTAAGGTGTGCTCTTTGATTTGCATAAGCAAATGCCTCTGTGAGTGCCTGCCTCATTGAGCAGTACAGCCCATGGTGCCTAATAGCTCCTAGCTTTATGGACAATTGAACAAAAAAAGAAATACTTGGATTGCTATATTCAGCATGACTCTGTTCAGATTTGTCAAAAGAAACTTAGTTCCATAAATCCATGAAAAGTTTCATCAATGATTATGCAAAAAAAATTTAATATGAATTCAAGACTTTCTTTATTGATCATACTTTAGATATTCATTATAACTGGAAGTCTCTTCTGAAAGTCTAGAACTTTAAATTGGATTTAGAAACTTTAATCGACTTTTGCAATACACTCAAAATTGTTTCATATGCTTAGCGACCTAATTAGGTTCAAACCTTAGGACAACATGAGAGATATTATGGAACTTTAGGTAACAATATCCTTGAAAAGTTTAAAATTGTAAATTCACCACTGGAAGTTCATATTTCATATACGCAGATACTTATATCAGACATATCTTTCAAATATATATTTAAGCTTATGTGTGCTATATTCTAGATTCCTAATTTTGAAGGAAAATATATGCACATATCAACCTTGCAAGAGCAAATAAGCAAATTATGACCTTTTCAGGTTGCATATGATCTTCCTCTCAATGTAACATGAACAGAAGAAAACTTTCCATGACCAATTAATAGTCCCTCCCTCTCAGGCATAAATATTTCCTGGATATAGTTAAGATGTACTGGTATAACATTACCTATCCATTAAGTTTGCAGTTGAAATTGACAATCCTTTGAATTTCAAGCTTTTACTACCTTGATGGTAAAACCTGTTTCAATCTATCCTTGTGATAGCTAATTTTTTAACAATGCCTTTGAGTTTTGGACAGTGCTGGCCCAGTCTTTTTATTGGATTATTGTAAAGAAGAATAAATTTCTTCAATTTAAGTCTTCACCTTTTGAACTTCTACCTTTATGATAAAGTATGTTTCACCCTTCCATAGACTGGCAAATGACTTGATCATGTTTTGTTTTTGGGGGCTAGCGCCTGTCGGCATGGATCAGCATGAATTCCATGCACCTGTCATGCTGGCATAATCAGCATGAACTCATCCTATGACATTTAAAACCTTGGTTTGTTTGGTGTTCAATACATATGTACATCAACTACAGTTTTGGTTTTCCTGTTCTTTGTTGCTATTCCAGGGTTACTGCACTGTTTTATTAACCACATTCAGGCTGTTTACTGCTTATTGATATTGTAATAGAAACATTATCTTTTGTAAGAAATTTAGATGTGTTATTTGCTTGGTAAGATTATTTTCGGTTGCAGGAAATGAAACGCCTTTGTGATGCTAAAAGGTAAGGAAGTATCAAAATTGTGTCCTCTGCTGTAGTGTTTTCGTTCTTATGTTAGACTTGCCATCTTCAGAGAGATCTATAGGAACTCGTTAGAGGCACATAGAGGAAAATGGATGTTGAGATATTCCAAATCTGGAACTTTCTCATCAAAGGAGTTGCAAGAAGCTCAAGCCAATTATGAAGAGGAGGAAAACATGTTTATGTTTCGATTGAAATCATTAAAGAAAGGTCAATTTCAAAGTCTTCTGACACAGGCCACTCGCCACCATGCTGCACAGGTAGTTTAACTCGTATCAAGAACATATGTTCTCTTCATAGAATAAACTGTTATTCTGATGTTAATTTTCCTCTCATTGGATTCAGCTAACATTCTTCAAGAAAGGACTTAAGATGCTTGAGATGGTTGAATCACATGTTAAAGCCATTGCTGAACGACACCATATTGCATACCAGTTCAGTGATCTTGAAGACGATGTATCAGACTATGATGATGATGATGATGATGATTATGATTATGGTGGCAGTGATGTTGGGGAGCTAAGTTTTGATTATAAAAAAAATTTCCAAGGAAAAAATGTTATTTATACATCTCAAAACTCAATAGAGGTAAAATTCTTAAGGCTTTGTTTTGTGTTACTTATACTATCATTTTAGAAGAACATTCTCCATTATAGATATGTTAACTGGTTATTAAAAATGATTTAAAGCTGATATAATTAGTGTTGCTTGAAACGTGACTTCAAAAGGAAGCATTAATGTGTGCATGCACTTAGCCTCCATCATTTACAACAAATAAAATGATATAGAAAGCTATCAGGACACTATGTCAACAAGTTATAGGCATTAATATGTGCGTGTGCTTGGCCAATAAAAAAAATCATGCAGAAAACCTGTAATAAGCCGGTTCAATGATTTCATCCATCATTTACAATGGGTAAAATGTCACAAGTTGCTCTTCTTTTATTATTTAGCTTTCCTTGTAGACATCATCATTCCTGCATCCTTAGAGACATGTATTTGCTGAAACCTTGAACTTCAATTAAGGACTTGATCTGTTTTGACATGAATTTTTGTGGACGTTCGACATCATTGTATAGATATGTAGTCTTTACTCTTTAGGACTTTAGAACAAGTCAAAAGAAGACATACTGAGGTGGACAGGTAGTGAAGTATGTTCAGAAAGTCAGAGGTTTGATTCAAGTAGCATCCTTCAATGATACCAATGGAAATAATTTAAGATTTTTCAACATATAACAACAAGAAAAAGACATGGACTAATTTGGTTGACTACATGGCCTTTTCCCATCATTGAGCTCTATTTAGAGTGACATCCCTGGTCAAACTAAAAGCAGCCAGATCTTGTTTTTATTGTTTCTTATAAAGTTTTGCATGCTTCCCTCTACCTCTCCTTGCATCACTTATCATAATCAACTCCATCTTACTATGGCATACACATGTTTCCTCCAAGTATGACTATATCATTTGAAGTGATATTTTCTCATTTAATTCTAATAGAGCTAAACTAAATTATTTGCTAATTAAACATTTCTTGTTCTACCTTTCTAATAACTGTGAATATCGACCTACACTTTTTCATCTTGGCTACAGTAACTTTTTGAGCATGTTATTTCTTAACTGCCTTACACTGGACATATAAAACACATTTTTTTTTTTATATTCTGTTAATCTTATGAGTACATGAAGATCACACAAGACTCATGACATACCATGCAGACTGTTTTGGTAGTGTTCAACCAAAAATAGTTCTTGATAGAATACCCGTGAATATTCTTGAAAAACAATTGACACCAAAATCAAATTGCAATAATTGATAAAAAATAGTATCATTTTATAAACTGTAAAGCTGAAGAAGTCGGCACTTTGGTAAAATCTTTCTTGTCTAAAAAATTTGAGCTTAAGTGGATAAGGGCATATGGATTCGCTACAACTACAAGAAATTTCTCATATGTATTCGGACAGCAGTGTTTTAATCAAAAGATAAAAAAGTGTGACACAGAAGTAAAGCAAATAAATACATCATTTTGATAATGTAATGTCTGTTTCTGGATGTTTTCTGTTTATGATCTATCTCATTTTACTATAACATGGTTTATTTTATGCTTTATTTCACTTGTGCAGGAGAGCATCGACAGAAGCCGATTAGACATGCTCAGTTTCAGTTGCAGGCCTGGATACAGCAGCCAATCAGCACCAATTTTTGCTGATAAGAAGCTTGATTTAACTGAGAAGACAGAAACACCACCCTTATCAACCAGAAAATTTCACTCATATGTGCTACCTACACCAGTTGGTGATAGAAATCCAGAATCAAATCCTGGTACTGCTCCTTGTGTGGAGAAAAATGATTGTTCCCCACCACTGTGGAATTCATCTCCATTAGAGGCAAAAAGACCTGTAAAAGATTTCAGGGAGAGAGAATTATCAAGTCCAACCACCTTCAAGAATTCAGTACTTAGAGGGAGCAATATTAACAGTGGGCCCATCAGTATGCCATCATATTTCTCGGAGAAGCCGTCAATGCCGCAAATTAATCAAAAAACAGCTTATGATACTAATAATTTCAGACGACAAGCCTTCTCTGGCCCATTGACAAGCAAACGTTTTTCAAGCAAACCCATAGTTTCTACTCCTGATTATAGATCTTCAGTGGAATTTCCCCCTGTAGGCTCTTCCGCATCACAACACGTGTTTAAACCTCAATCATCTCCACCTCATAAGGAGACTCATAGAACTTCACCTCCTCCTGTATCATATCCAAAAATCAGCGAGCTTCATGAGCTTCCTAGGCCCCCATTTGGTTCAGAGAAGTCAACAGGAGCATCCACTTTGATTGGTTATTCTGGTCCCTTGGTCTCTAGAAGCAAAGTGCTTAATGCAAGAAATAATATGCCATCAGATGTCTCATATAAGACATCACTACCAGCACCTTTTGTACATATCAGCCGCAGTTTCTCAATACCATCTAACAGTCAAAGAATATCAATGCTTACAGCTGCTAGGTTGTTGGAGTCTCCTCACAATCTAGTCACAGTAGAAGAGATCACTTCATCACCTCTCGCAATCTAATGACCATACTTCCAGTATCTACAACTTCATAACTGATTGCTGCAGTTACAGAAAAAAGTGGGAGTTGGTAAAACCACATTTATGTGTTCCATTTTCTAAAGGTAACTTCTTCAATGTGTTTCATACTTTAAAGTGTGTATATATGCATGTATATTTCATTTGTCTCAATTAGGCATTTATGACAGTAAGTTTAGATTGAATATTTCGATGGTAAGCAAACATGAACTTGTTAGACGTGTCAGTATTATTGTCTTCCTACAGATTTTCCTTGAAGTTGTCGGAAAAAGAGTCTTGAATATTTCAATGTGAGCAAACATGAATTTGTTACACATATCATATTATTGTCTTCCTACAAATTTTCCTTGAAATTGTAGGAAAAAGAGTCATTTGTTTCAATGTGACACATGATACTCTGATATGTTGCCACCTTCTTGTCTATTAAATGATAGGATCTAGTTCCACATAGGGTTTTAGAAGGCTTGATAATCATTCATTAAAGGTTTATTTCTTTTTTAGTGGACAACTAATTTCTTTTGGCTTCTTCAGGATATGATTATTTATTGCATTCCTGCACTTTGAGCAGTTTACATTATTTGTGCTGTTGGATATTCCATTGGTCGATAGAAGTTTAGTAGTTTGAAAAACATGATGTAAGTAATAAAACACCAGAACACGATTTGCAGATATAATATGTTGTATTATGGAGCATGTTAAAAACATTGGAAAACACAGTAAAGCATGTAGATGAAGTACAACATAGAAATCAATGAGGTTCTCAAAAGTGGAGTGAAAATAGCACATGGTTCTTGATATGATGCCCAAATAAAGGTATTGAATGCTATTTAGTATCTGCCCAAAAAATATTCTAAATGAGGACAAAAGACATATGCTATTTGCATTGTGCAACCTATATGTAGCAGCATGAGTCAGAGCTTATGACATGAGATGTCAAACCAACTGAAATTTAAACACTTGCATTAGGTGAAAGGAAGTTAAACAGAATTTTGTAAAAGCTTATGTTGTACTTTGAAGATTTTTTTTAAATTTGTTAGGGAAATATGGAATAAACAAGCTGCTTTGTCAAATTCATTGCATAAGTTTCTGATAGCAATTAACAAAAAATCTTATCATGATAGATTTACCATTGATGGAAAAATGGTAAAAGGTTACTTGCTTCCTTTCCTGTTCTGGTAATGAGAGTAGCAGTGGGCCGTTGACCAAAGTGGGACTAGTGACAATTAACATAGATAATATAGGGTTGCATGAATAAGCTGCATATAGCTTAATCACTCTGCAATAGATTTTGCATTGTCAGAAAATGAGAATGCAATTATATCAGTCTTCTTCTTAACTTCTCTAAGGGTTTCAATGATCTTATACTCACATAGTTATAGCGGCACTTATCAATTGGAAAAGTTATTGTTTAGATTCTCCCTGATCTTTACTTTTTTCTCTTGTCATATTATAGAAATGCGGACAGGGGCTTTAACTTATTGAAAATGTTGGATATGGGTAGTAGTTAAAATTACATTGCAAGTCAAAGAGCTCTTAAAAAGGCAGATTTTTGGTTGAAAAGGATTTTATTTACAAGGTGGAAAGGAATTAAAACATCTCCAATAGAAATGCTGCACTTCTTGAAGCCGGTCTTCTCATGACAATCCTTGTAGACAAATTAAGTTACATTTATAATGCTGTCTCAGTTTCATTTTCACTTTTTTTCCTTAACAGGCCATTTATGGAGGGAAAGACTTTGATGAGAAGCGATTCAGTTATAGGCACTCCAATGTGGTGACTAGAATGAGCCCTGGTTTCTACAAAATTTTGCTGAATTAAGTTCAACAGAAAAGCATTTGGGTTTTACATGTAACTGAAAGTTTTTATTGAACAACTAAATGGCTGCTATAAGACATATCACAAATTAAGAACTATATACTTGTAGAAGTCAAAAAATGCACAATATAAGAACAATTTCCCACTTATAAAACTGAGCGACTAGTTTTACAAGTGCACTTCCTCAATCAATTAATGGGATGCACTCAATACGTTGTGTGTCATCCCCTGTTTTAATGATGTGTATACCAGAAAGCAAAAGATGCAACCATAATTTCAAACAGGTGCCCGAACACTCTTTTACTTTTAGACATGTGCCAGACCGCATCTTAATGTGAATCAGAATGGAACTGCACTGAAGATAAGAATAGGACACATATTTTCCCAAAATATTGAGGCATGAAGATCAGAAATACCCATAAAAAGCAAGTTGACAAAGCTTACCCATGAAACAAGATTTTGCTCTGCATGCGTCTTGGTACTGTCAATGGCCTTCCGTCCAGTGATCAACTCCAATAGTACAACTCCAAAGCTATATACATCAGACTTAACTGTTAATTGTCCAGTCAAAGCATACTCTGGAGCACAATATCCATAAGTTCCCATCACCCTTGTCGAGACATGAGATTTATCACCAACTGGACCAAGTTTTGCAAGGCCAAAATCTGAGAGCTTCGGGTGAAAGCCCTTATCTAGTAGTATATTGGAGGCTTTTAAGTCCCTATAGATAACTGGAGGATTGGCTTTATCGTGGAGGTATTCCAACCCCTTGGCGGCCCCGGCTGCAATTTTCATCCTTGTATTCCAGTCAAGTGGACTCTTATCAGGTGGAAGGTCTGGAGACAGACAAATAGGTTATTCACAACATCTCTACCTATCCAATAAATTATTTCAGTCAATGAAGATACAGATTATCAAGTCAACAAAAACATTTGTTATATGTTATGTGGATGGATAAAGAGAAGTAACCTATTCGATCAACTGAGATGTACATATCCGGATGTATGCCTATCTGATTTTAAACCTGTTGTTTAAAATCAGATCCCATCCTAGTGGCCTCCATAGAAAAAGGTCCATAGAAGTGCATCATACCAAATAAAATATCCGGAGTACAGAGCAGAGTCTAAATGACATGGCTAAACAACAAACTAAAGTTTAATAAACCATTGGTAACTCATTGACAATTTAAGTGCATTAAAATGACCCTCGAAAACATTTATTTATTAGTGACAAATAAATGAGTGGAACAAATGAAAAATAAGCAGGAGAAACATATGCGAAGTTTGTTTTATGAAAAATGTATAAAACGTTAGTGATCCTGTGTTTTCATATTGAAAACAGCTAAATATAAAAATTTCTATTGACATCTTGAAGATTGCAACAAACATGCATATGCACATAAGTCCAAGTACTCCTGTTGTCAAAGCCAATGGTGGGAACTGGGAATAATGAATTTGTGGATTTCTCATATATGTCAGGTGCCAAATTTCTCTGCAAATAATTTGCTTTTTTTTAATTAACTAGAATATTTTGTCACATAATTATATCAAATAAAATATAAATTCTTTATGTTTCGGTGAGAATAGTTATTAATCAATTATGAATAACTTGCATCATAAAATGACACATCACATAGATGACAAGTACTAAATGATAATGAAATTTGATCTTTTTAGGTTCCACAACTCTTCCTTACTATTTCCAAATTTTAGAAGTTCCTTTTCCAATTACCGAACTTCTTTTGCCATAGCACATTATCACTGAATGCCAAGCTTTCGGCTATTGCAAGTCCTAGAGAAAGTAGAAAGTACTTTCACATGGATGATGGATAAAGTCTATATTAAAAATTATGACTAAAGGAGATATTTAACCTTTTTCTTCAGAGAGAATATACATAGCTAAAGTACCAACTAGTTTTATAAGATCAAGTAGACAAGAAGTTAATGCACGAACAACCTTTAAGATGGAACACATGTAACATATAATAAAGAGAGACACAAAGAACCAAAGTAACATACAGGCTGAGCAGCTATAACAGAAAAAGAAACCAACAGTTTCTCTTGGTCACATGACAAAGCATATGGGTATGACGCAAAGAAAAGACAGGGAAGATGCAATTAAAAGGCTCCAAACAATCATCAAGTTGAAAGACTTCAATTAAGATGAGAATGGACAAAGAGAACACCAAGTGAACAATGTCCGATTAGGTGTTAGGTTGAGTCCTAGCTGTCCTTTTGAATTAGATAAAATTACATTATACTATCTGTCATCAAGTCATAAAATATAAATAATGTTTTCCTTGGTTCAATATATAGTCTCATGCTAATTTACTGGCATCTGACAAAAACATGATGTCCTTCACATCACTGACAGTAAGTAAACGACCTTCTGGCCATCTCCTATCTGGAACTAGGCACCCCCTCCCGGCCTTTCCTCTTCTGTCTCTCCTCTCTTCTTCTCTTATTGTCGTCTCCTCTTCCTCCTTCCTGTGATCAGGCAGCCCAGACCATTCAATTCGAGTTCCAGACACTGAACTAGATTGTTTCTTTTTTTGCTTTGTTTTTTTTTTGGTTGCCTAGTTCGAGAGTGAATCTTGCTAAACCCAATTTGGCTTGCTTGATTTGGATACACATCAATTAAATTTTAAATATATAAATGATCTAACTTGAAGCCTTGACAATGAATTTAATCCTTGATGGATAAAGAAAGGAGGAATAGTTTTGTTGTTAGTAATAACATCCCTCCAATTTTATATATTAAACTCCCTTTCGATTGATAGACAAGGCCGACCAAATATTGTTTGGCTTCTTTTAGCAAAAAGTGGTGTGATGTTAGTCTACTTAAATAAACCTAGTTAAAGTTTAATAATCAGGTTGAGTTCAAGAAACTCAGAGCCAGACTGGACTGGACTCCAAGCTTTAGCTGCTAAGTGAAGTATAGTCGACTCACAATCCCACAAATTCCATCAACTCAAAGAGCCTGTGAACTATGATTCTAGAGACTAGATAATGATGTACAGTCATGTAAGCTTCTAAAAACTTGTGCCGTTATCATATTAACAGACTTATCAACTGAAAGTTGCAGCGAAATCCTATGTGATGACAAAGACAGCCTCAACTAAATGTTGATGGTGAAGGGTGTACAGAGCCGAGTCTAAATGAAGAATGCACATGCCCAAAGTCATATGTACGGATATTGCAGCAACAAAATTTAGAAACTTGGCCTTAGGTTTAGCCAGGATATGAGTTATCGATGTGACTTCCATCAGTTATCATGCGGGCCCTTGTCTATCACATAGTAATGAACCAAAGAAAAGCAGGTTATGGAACGAGAATGTTTATAAGCTAAAGAAGCCTCTAATGGGAACCAGATTTAGGAGTGAGTAACATGATCCTTTTAGATGCCATAAGCTCTTCGAATCTTTTAATTTCTTTTCCATGAAAATAATGAGCTTTCTAGAAGAGGTAAACTTGATATAAATAAGCCAAGAAGGACACCAACTTACACAAAAATTAATTTCTTCGATTTCAAAGTACCAAAATTGAATGTCTCATGAATCTAGAAATCCTTAAGTACACAAAGAAATTGAAGATGAAAAACCAACAAAGGTAAACAATGAACAATGCCTCAGAATGTAATAACCTACACAGCAAGAATTATTCAAATAGACAAAAGAAAGATCCTCATTTAGTGATGAGTCAAGCAAAATTACTATGTCAGAAAATAGAGATCTTACCATGCAAATGATCTTCCAACGATCCCAAGGGCATGAACTCATACACAAGAAGGCGTTGCTCTCCATCAGCGCAATAACCAATTAGATTCACAAGGTTGGGATGATGCAACAGGCTAAGCATGAGGACCTCAACCAGGAACTCCCTATTTCCTTGGAGCCCATCCCTATCAAGCTGTTTTACTGCCACAACCTGCAGGTGCACATAGACATCCATCCCCATAATATGAACATACAACTCCAATCTCCAACTTTGAGTTTACTGGCCTTATGCAGTTAAATATCAATACTTGATAATTGTCATTTTTAGCATTGCAAATATTTAACATAAGAACTTAGTGAGACGTTACATATGTTGATGAAACTTTAAGCGGTCCTCAGGCACAATTAAGCAGATTGAAACCGACTAACCACAAACGGGAGGTCCTCTCATTCGTAGAGTTACCTGACCAGTACTTTCCAGGCGCCCTCTGTAGACCCGCCCAAATCCTCCTTCCCCGAGAAAACACTCGGATCTAAAGTTACCAGTTGCAACAGCAAGCTCTCGGAAGGTGAAAGTCTGTGCCGAAATAGAAAATTCAGCCCCCCTTTTCTCGCCCAAGGATTCCTTTTGTGTGTTCAAACTGTTGGGTGTCCTCTTTCTATCATCATTCCCTGCAAATTCATGATGCAACAAGACAGAGTCGAATAAGTAAGATTTTACAGTTCGCCGAGGGTTCTTAAATGGATCATCTGATCAAAATGATCTCAAGTGAATCGAAAATTGATAGCACGAGTCAACAAAACCCATTAGCCCCATTTACACTATCGATAGCACCCGAGAGCAACGTGACAGGAAAAGATAAAAAGTCATCGCAACTTTCTTCTCTAATGACCCGAGATAGATCTAGCCACGAATCACGTTTTCCATCATCGCAGATAAAGCGGCAGACAGACTTTTCTTCTTTTCTTTGATCTTTCAGCTAAAAGATGGCCAAAACGCCACTTTAACAAAGACAAGCGAGATGGCATAACAAAAACACCACGTCCGGACCATATTTCTCGGCATCAAACTCGAAGCACTCGAGCTACAGATCAAATCCGCGCAGGAGCTGAAACTCACCCAAGGATAACTTCTCGACGCGAGGCGCCACCATGGGCTGCTCCTCCCTCTTGCGATCGCTCTCGTTCCCGCGGCCGAGCTGCGCTCCCTCCTTCGATTCGAAGCACGGAAAGCAACCCATGTCGCGGAAGACCCGAATCTGCTCAACGACGACCACAAGAAACAGGGCCTTTCATCGGACTCTCTCGATCACCGTTCCGATTCGACGGAATCGCCGGATCAACCGCTTCGGGGGCGGGCATCAAATTGGGTCCGAATTCTCGCTATTCAGATCACGTCGACGTGATCTAAATAGAGAAATCAATCACTCGGAGGAAGGGGCTACCAAAAAAGAGGGATTCTTATGCCTTTTCGGACCTCTGCGTGCGCGTGTGAAAGGAATAGTGGAGAGTGGGAGGCGAAGAAGAAGAAGTAGTCTCGCCCAATGCTTCGGCTTCTATTCGTACTATATCTCTCTACATAATAATATCTACGTGTCCGATGGTATGTTAGGTTCAAATAATTCATATACAATACGAAGCAAAGTTGGATCTCATGAGAATTAAATATAAATATATATTTGTGCCTTTCTTGTGATTTGATTAACACCAATCATTAGGGGTATGTTAATTGTGAAGAAAATAATTAATCCAGCATTTCACATATCATTTTAATCTACTAATTTAGGATATCTAATTATAAGATCAACCACTTAGCCGGTTTTGGATATTTCTAATTGAATGCAAATGTGGTTTCATCATTTAAGTGTGCAGGTATTTTTGTACAAGTGCATTAACTCGATCCTAACATGGCCATATGATCGAGGACAGCTGCAATCAACACATCCATGATTCATCCACTATTTATTGTTTTCCAGCGTTTGGAAATAATATGATAAATTTGACATGGCATATATACATATATGTATATCAAGATTGGTCATATGCGGCACTACCATTACATATGATGTGGATACGAGAGATTAGGTTTAGGTAAGAGGCATGGGTTGAAGCTTCATGGCCATCCATCCATCCGACCCCGTCCCATTGAATCGAGAGCATTGGCCGTTGAACACAAGGTTGAAGTCAAAGGATTTGGGAGCTTGGCAGGTGCGGCAAAGTGCGTGTGGAGTTGGAAGTTTGACTTGGGCTTCAATTTTGGCGTGCACTCAGTTCTTGATCTTGTTTGACACCGCAATTTTTGGTTGATATAATTTTTGCTCGTTAGATTAAATGACGAATAATATGTGAGAACTCGAAAATGGGACATGTCCAATGATTCAGTAATGATCAGTGGATCGATCCATCTCTCGGTGAACTAAAGCATCGTGGTCGATCAGTCAACATGGTTTGGTCCACAGGTTGAAGTCAGGAGTTCGCAATCGGTCGAGCGAAGCATCGAGGGTGGCTTCGTTCGCGATGCCGATGTCGTCTGAGAGAAAGCACTTCACGGTCGAAGCTTTGTTGTCGTCTTCGAGGAGACTATTTCTCGGTTGGGATAGTCGCACTTTCAGGAGTGATAATGCTCATCGAGGAGTTTCCGATTTTGACCCCTCGATGACTAAATTAGTGATTGATCTTTCTATTTTTCCTCTCTCCCCTGGTCAAATGCCGGTCAAGGGCTTTTATACTACTATACGAGGACCAACCGTACACGGATTTGACATAATGATCGATCCCCGAGGGATAATGTGGTATCTTATGCGGTCGTCGTCCCGGAATACGCGGAACGGCGCCAGGCGACGTGTCCCGAGCTTTCCGAGACGGGACGTACCGAAGGGTGCCTTGGCATGGCTTCTGACTCGGCATGCGGGGGTCCCCCCTCGTGCTGATATGGCAAGGGCACGGGTGGTGACGTGACTAGAGTCCAAAATATACCTTATCACCATCGATCAGTGCATCATATCCTTCAAATTATGAAAAATAAATATTCATGAATAATAAAAAGTAATTGTAATATAGAACAAAATAAGAAATAATCATCATCGCAATTAGTACTAATGATAAGAGGGGGGTAAGGAAAGACTTCAAAATATTTTAATATAAACTTAATTTTTAATTATATATATCATTTATTTTTTAACCAAAAAGAAACTTTTTTTATTTAATGATGTCATTATTTCAAATAATATTCAAAATATCCTTCACCAACTATAGAACTTTTTTTCATTGTTTTAGGTTGATGTAATCTTTTGGGATATACTTAGAAACAGATTGAAATGAACTTATAATTTTAACCAAACTAATTAAAAGTCTAAAAATATAATAATCTAATGATACATGAGTAACGATAATAAAAAAATATGATGTCACTTATAATATTTTTTAATAGTATTATATTATTTTAAGCACCTCAATAGTTTAATAGTACTATTATTGAAAAAAACATCATAAATGAGTCAAATGAAAGTACTATAATAGTTAAAAATCGGTAAAAATAAAAAATAACCCGAAAAAAACATAGAGTTGGTGAGGGATTTTTTTTACAAAAAAAAAAATCATCCATATGTATGAACAAAAATGAAATGTGGTAATTCATTGATTGTTTTTTCATATTTATCCTCTTACATTTTGAGTTGTGTTATCTACAAAATTATCATATCCTCTAAAAAAAAGTGGATGATTAAAATGCTAATAATAGTTTAGATATTAAATAATATTATTTAAATTTAAAAATTAACTAATATATGCTATTTTCAAACTTTTGAAGAGTAAATATGTAAAGGTATAAAAGGAAAGTCGCTCCCCTGCGTAGGTCAAACTCCGCAGCATAAGGAAATCCTCACGGAAGCAGGAAACATCGCCTCTATGAATTCAGCTTTTTCATCCGTTATAGGGTTTCCTTGTCTCCCCATATTGCCCTGGCATTCGATGCTGCTCTCGCGCCGGTCTCACCAATCCCGCTGGATTTTACCTGCACAGGTGCGATTTTTCTTCTTTTTTTTTTTCTACTAGAAGTTTGCTTTGGTTGTAGAATTCCTGATTCATGGTAAAGGACTTAGCTCGATGAGGATCTGGTGGAGCCCAAATCGAGGGTCTATCCGGTGTTGGTTGTCGTCGACGATTGCAACGCTCGAGAAAAGAATAGTCTCCGAGTGGCCCCGAGGTACAGTTTTTGCTTCCTTGTCAGAAAAGAAACTCCTTTGATGAGCATCCAAGTGCTTTTACTTAGTTGGTTTAAGATCCAAAAGAAGTAAGGAGATTTTATAACTTGGAAGATTTCTAAGTTATACCCTTCCTTGTTTTACCCTGTGAAAAGAAGGCTATCTTTGATTTGTCTTGTATTCGTTTGGTAGCAAGTAATTTCATTCGTTTTGTTTGCTGATAAATTGTTGATTACCATGATTCCTTGACTAATTTTCTAGGTTTTCACCGAGTGCTACGTGGTACATGGAATAAGAATGTGAGATGGTTGCAAGACTCGAATGGCTATCAGCTTTAAATGCTAGATTTGTGGGTTTTGTTGGTAAAGACACTCGGCATGAGTTGGAAATAGATCCAGCCAAGCCTTGGGTCATTGGTCAGATCAGTGGATCAACTGACCGGACCATTTTTTTATTTTAAAAATATTTTAAAACATATAAAATAACTTAAAATTATGTAATAAAAGTCTAAAATACCATAATTAATACAAAATTGAACAACTTTGACAAATAAAAGCAAAACTTCAGTTGTGTAAAATATGAAAAAAATGATAACATCAATTGATATTATGAACATAAACTTTTATCCAAATTAAGTCAATACGTGACAATATTTTAAAGGTTAAAAAGTGCATATGCAATCCAATTAATTAAGCAAGAATAGTGATGTGGAGGTAACATACGACAAAAGTTTAAGTGAAACATATGTTAAGAAATTCAATACAACAAGAAGAGATGACAATAAGAAGATGATTTCAGGAGCAAGAGCAACCGAGGGAAGAGGGATGAATTGTAGATGATTGAAGGAAGAAAAACGCATAGAAGATGCAGAATGTTGTAAAAAGAGGAGTGACCGGAGGAAGACGAGATGAAGAGAAGACACAAGAGAGGAAGGATAGAGAGGGAATGATGATGGAAGGAGATGAGGTAGGGGGAGAAGTGGCAAGAGGGAAGAAAGGAGGGAAGCAATCAGATGAGAAAGGTCAATTTCCTGCTCACCTTAATCTAAACTCAAAATTGACGTAAATTATCTTCTAAAAAATTAATAAGAAAAAAGAGAGTTAAGGATACTTAAAGAATCTTAACTTTTTTGTAAAACTGAGTCGATCTTATTAAACCCGACCTGATCTTGTTAAACCCGACTGAGTCATACAAGTTTTCCAAAAACTGGTCGAGTCAACCAACTCGCTCCGGTTCTTAAACATAATCGACCAAATAAATGAGTGAAACCAGTTAATGGTCTGAATTCCGGTTTTTTCAGTCTGACTATCCAGTTGAGTCTGGTTCTGATAACTATGCTTTATTTGTGCCTTATGCCGAACCTAGAATTGTTTTTTGAACTCGGAGTTGAAAGCGTGAAGTCTTCAAGTTTTGTTTAAGCATATTATTATCTTGCATTCTCTTTTAGTTTTCTTTCATTTAACTTTCTAGACTTCTATTGATGGATGAGGATGATCTGTCTTGATTGAGTCAGTGTCAGGTTAGATATTTTTTGATGTCAAGGATCCCCGAAAGCAGAAGGATGGAATTCTTTTTGCATCTTGCACTTGGATTGAATGTTAGATTCAGTTTTTAGGAATGGTTGGTGGAACCTGGGTAGCTTTTATCTGCTGTCAGTCTTTGTAGTTTCCATGATTAAGAAAATTTTCTTTCATTTAAACTTCATTTCATGTTTGTTTGGCAGTGATGGTTGCTAATTTTACTTTGCTTAAGAAGGTAAACGGTTCCTGCTTTAATTAACTATTTCTGGCTGTGCTCTTACTTAGTGTCAGTTCAAGGCTCACCAGAGGTGGTTTCAAGTTGGTCCTTTTGGTTTGTCTAGGCTCTTGTGCTACTTAATTGGCCTTCTTGGCATGTCTCCACAGTGTATAGGCTGGTTTAAGGTGTATGAATTTGTTGGACTCTGTTTTGATTCTTTTAGAATTGTATTATCTAGGTGGTTACTTGTGCCAATATGGTAGGCAAACTGCAGTTCATATATTTTATGTGGTGTGTCAGTATGTGGTTAGATCACATGCTTGATCCCTGTATGCTACGAACAGGTGCATATATACACCCAATCAGCCAATTACATGGACTTTAGAGGTTTTATATGCTTAAATGGGTTGATTTGCTTGGTCAAATGAGCTGGCATCCCAATTACGGTATCTTTTGAGCCCTAAAACTTATCTCCAACTATTCTTGTAATTCTCTGTTAATGAACATGGTGAGCACTAAAGTACAACAATAATTAGTAATGGCAGCATGTGTTTGTAGGCAACGTAAGTGTGAATATGTGCCTTCTTCATCTTTTAGTTTTCTGATACTGTGAAATTCTAAAGCAGAGATAAGACTAAGATGGTTACAAATGCTTTAAAGCCAGAGGAATTGCGAAAGTAAGTTGTGATAAGTTCGTAGTTGAGAATACATATGGAACTTAGTTTTGGTTGGAAATTCCCTCTATGCTATTCATGGATTTTAGTTCTTATATGATTGCCTTTTTCACCCTATTAAAAGTGTAGGAAACTTCTCTCCACCTTCTGCAAATGTGTTTGAATTGGGTTATTTTAAGGTTTTCTACTTTCATGCAGATTTTATACGTATATTAGTTTAGCATGGAATGTTTACGACATAACAAACATGTTGAAAACTGAGGCATGTACCTAATAGTCACAATGGCCACATAATATATCATGTTCTCCTTTTAAATGTTTTACTATTATTTCACTTATATTTTCGATACCTTGTCATATGTATTTTCTTAGAAGATTCTTTTGGAATTAACAAATCTTGTCTTTTGGTTTGCCATTTGCTAAAGCTGTCAAAAGTTTTAGGTTTGGTTGTTCAAATCGACAAGTTCTCTGCTTGTTCATCACTTGAGTTATAAATATTTGAATCTGAACTGCAGGACGCTCTGCCAGTTTAATCGGAAACATAATTGATGTGTAGGATACAGCTAATTGTTATGAAAATGTGTGAGACTTATATTTCATGGTTAGTGAAGAAACTGCCATCAATATTACACATGATAATCTCTGTTTTGTGCCCACATCACAGTGTCGGTTTTGCACTATTTTTCGGTCACCTGAACTTTTTGCACCTCTTTATGCTCAACTACCATTTGTAAACTGGCCATATATTTTGCCATTCATATATAGGCTCACTGTTCATGTTAAGGTTCGTTGTACCGTACCGTACCAGCGTTTCGACCTGGGCTCGGTATGGTACAGTACCGGTGTACCGGACGGTACATCAGGGCATATTGAGCGGTACACCCTGGTGTACCGAACAATTTTATACTTTTTCATACTGTAGCAGTGCTACAGTATAGTACCGTAGTATTATAGCAGTGCTACAGTATATTACTGTAGCACTATAGCGGTACCGGACTGTCACAGACTTAGCTGGTTTTGCCTAAGTCGTGCGGCACCCTTGCATGTCCGTTCACAAAGGTCAGCCTCCCCGAAGCCTCCCATGGTCCCTTAGGACCCACAAAAGAGAGAACAGGATAGAGAAAACGCCTCACTCGGGATCTACAAGCAAACATCTCCGAAAAACACTTTATAGACAATGCAAATTACAAACAGACTTTACAAGCTCTGAACAATTGCACAACAAAGGGTAAAATGGTCCATTACAGACCGAAGATCTCTCACACGTGTCCACATGACACAACCTTTATTTACAAGCCTAAAGCGGCCACTAACCCAACTAAAATAAGACTATTATGCCTTTGGTCGTCCCTCTACATGCTGTACAAAGCATGAACATATCAAAAGACACGGACATACATAAGCATTACATCAAACATCCTGTTTAGAAGTTTGTCTGTGACATTCTCCCCCACTTATTCCTTCGACGTCCTCGACGAAGCCTTTGTCGACACTGCAACTCCTCGCCTCTGTTGAATTTTCAATCTTCTGCTCTAGCTGCAATGCGTCTCTTGGCTCCCAACTGCTCTCCGCTGTTGTTTTTGAGTAGTCGAACCTTTGATCCGCCATGCTGCTTCAACTCACCAATGACTCTGACTCTGGTGTGGGGTTGGTTGAGTTGTGTTGATCCTTGTTAATTCCTGCGGATCCTCCAAATGAAGGAGAAGACCATCCTTACTGCGCCAGTCTCTCAAATGCCTCATGCTGTTTGAACTGGGTGGATGCTTGTTGGAGCTTTTAACGAGCATCGTCTCGCAAACTTCTGAAGATTTGGGTCCTTCCTCCACAACATTTGCTCATTGACTCTTCTTTCACTTAGTTGTCACCTCCAAGTAGGTTCGCATCACTTCCGCTTTCGATTAGCATTTCGTTGGGAAATGAAGCGGACAATCTACTCTCAGTAGCACTGATCACCGTTGGTGAGGATTTGACAACTATTATCTTCGAAGGGTCTTTGAACTTTTGCAGAGCTCCTCTACTGGATAGATAAGAGAATTGGGGTACTCGGTTTCACCCATTCTCTTAAGAGTTGAGAAGGCAAAGGTTACTTGACTTCGCCCGCCTTCTCGAGGTTGTACTCCATGCATCGAGCTGGTTACTGGCCTTCGCCTACTCTTTGCTCACACTTCTGAAGCACTTGAAGTGTTTGCACTCCTTGCGTTGAGTTAGCTACTGTGATTCACCTTCTCAATGCCATTGAACTTCTGGAATGCAGGAAGTTTTTACCCCAACTTGGAGTAATTCTCTAATAGATTTGGTCGCCTTTGGGATTGTACCGTCTTCTCCATCAACCCTGTCGCCTACTCCCCTGAGTAGCGAAGGTACAGCACCGCGTACTGACTACTTCGTTCCTTGGTCGTGCACTCTTGCATGACCCGAAGTCCTTCACTTTCGGCTATCTTGATGAGAAACTCATCGACACCGGTCTTACGAAGTTCCTTGGCCTCTGCCCTTCAGCCTTGTCTCGGTACTTGGAGTTTGCCTCTGCATGCTCCACCTCCTCAGCCCCTTTCACGACCAAGCGCTCTCCCTCCATGAGAGCAAGGGATCAATGACTTTCACGGAAATCCCGCCTCTGCGGTACCATGGCGCTGCCATGCCCATGGCACTACTATCCGTTGACTCGCATCTGCATCCTTTTTCTTCACAATCAGTAGACATGCCTCTGTGGTACTCCTCCGAGTCCACCTCCATTCTAATTGATGCTTGATTTTGGGTAGCTAAGTCCCTCTGGACTCGTCGTTGCTTCCTCGCCCCTTTCGACCCCCTGCTTCAACACCTCTGTGTTCTCCAAGCAGCTCCCTTTGGTCGATGGAAAGACAGACTACAACTCCCATGCACGACCTCTGCTATCACGTTGTAGGGTTTGCACTGATTCTGTTCTCCTTAGCTTCCTTGGTAGCAACGTTCGCTTATTCGACCATGTCTTCTGACTTGTCGGGCTCCCTTAAGTGAATATGAGCTCTAGAGCAGTCCAACTCTCCGGCTGCTTCGATCATACTGCTGTATGATCAAGTCCCTCCCATGGGACTCACTGGTTCTTGCATTCGAACTTTTTCCTTGGTGGAACACAGCCCCCATATGCTGATGACCAAGGCTTTCATCCGATGCAAAATTTGATGCACGCACGGAAGACCCGCCTCTGCGGTACCATGGCCTTCACTCCTTGAATCCATAGCCCTTCTTGTCGTCGTGTTGTTCACTGAAGTGGAGCTTCCAGTAGCTCCTGATCATACCTCAATATGATCTTGTCTCTCACGGGGCTAGATTGTGTGTATCGCATTGCCACGAACTGTTCTTCCACGATCCGCTACACCATGTCGCCTCCTGGTGACATCTCCATTGCATTCTGATCCTTGTGGGATGAACTCGAATTGTGGTCCCTCCATGTGTGGCCTCTGCCGATACATCGCAGGGTCTCTTCCACCTTCGATTTTGTTCGCTCCTTTGACAATCGACCTTCATCCACCCACTCTTGGGTCACACCAAGATGAAGCATCGCTCTAGGACAGCCCGTCGCCTAGTAGCTCCCAAAGTCCCTTGACTTCGCTGCAATTAGTGCACCATTGTCTGGATTCTGGGCCTTTACCCCTACCAGCACAATCTTCGCTATGCACCACTTCCTTTATAGCAACTTGAATGACAACACTGTGGCATATTCTTCAAGAGTACCCGCCTCTGCGTCTTCTTGCCCCGTGCTAAGGCCTTCTGAACCCAATTTCGCCTCCGCAAATTGAGTCGCCTTAGTTCCTCCATCAAATGCTCCTCCGAGATAAAGTGCATGTGCCTAGAAGCTCCCTTCGTCTTTGGCACCATGCAAGATGAGTCCGCTCCGTTAGAATGAATGACCCATGGAACAACATGATCCTGCTCTTGCCTCTGCAAGAGTTCATGTCCTTGACCTCTGTCCAAGGAAAGCACTATGTCTCTGCTCCATGTTCCATATTCTATACTGGCTCCCTTCATGCGACTTGGGTACTTCGCTAAGTTACACCCAAGTTGTTCCGCTCCTCGTTTTTGCATTGAGTTGATGGTGGCCCTCGTGCCCACCATTCCACGGGTCAGCCCTCCCTTGAGTCCGATCTCCATATCGACTCCAAGTGTGCCTTCATTTGTGTTGCTTTGGGTCGCTCCCCCACTTGATCTCGCAATGCATCCACCAATGCATTCTCTCAAGCGAGATCATGCGACGACTCCTCGCCACTTGCTCAGTCCATCGAGCTTCGTGAGGTTGTTGTTTGTTGAGGTACTCCTCCTCAACTTGTGAGGTCCGCCCCACATGATTCTCCCTCTGGAGAACCGGGACTTATCCCTCCTGGATAACTGTCCCGTTGGAGCAACATCTCTCTTCGTTTCGGAGACCACCATCCCCTTGGACTACTCCGATCTGTTGAACAAACTGTGCATTGTTCTGCCTCCTGCAAACACATTTGCTAGATTGCGACTCCACGTCAATATAACCCCCGCTGCACCTCTCAAGGCCTAGCAACATGCTGAACTAGTTGCACCCTTCAGCCTCATACGGACGTATCCTTCACATGCCGAAGAGAAAGTTTCAATGCTCTATGGCGCCGAGTTTCGATCGCCTTGGGATGACCACGAACATTCCATCATCCGCATACAAGCCCATGTATAAGTACCAAATTCTTCGAGCTAGCAATTCCCCTCACCTCTGTGAGCTTTGCATAACTCTTTTGGTCGTTGAGCAACTCATTCCACCTTGGATGGTCTCATCTTTTACCAAGCGCCTCGCTTGCCTTGAGCACCATCAAGTATGGTTGTCAACGTTGAGCCGTAGCTCAAACTCAGCCATCCCAATCTTTGTGCGCTTCACATTCTTCCAAGCTTGTCTGTTCTCGTGGTGCCTCTTGCGCGAAGGGTTGGCCATTCCTCTGAATGCCAATCTCAGATACCCGCTCCTCCGAGCGCGTCTCCTTTCCCCTACATCTCCATGCCCGTTTTCCCCCAAACGGTCGCGCGTGAGCTGACTGCCCTCAACGCAGCCCCGCTAGGTCCCCCACGTTTGCATGCTAAGTGTTTCTATGAGTGTTTGCCCGCTCTGATACCATCTGTCACGGACTTAGCTGGTTTTGCCTCCTTTCCCCTACATCTCCATGCCCGTTTTCCCCCAAACGGTCGCGCGTGAGCTGATTGCCCTCAACGCAGCCCCGCTAGGTCCCCCACGTTTGCATGCTAAGTGTTTCTATGAGTGTTTGCCCGCTCTGATACCATCTGTCACGGACTTAGCTGGTTTTGCCTAAGTCGTGCGGCACCCTTGCGTGTCCGTCCGCAAAGGTCAGCCTCCCCGAAGCCTCCCATGGTCCCTTAGGACCCACAAAAGAGAGAACAGGACAGAGAAAACGCCTCACTCGGGATCAACAAGCAAACATCTCCGAAAAACACTTTATAGACAATGCAAATTACAAACAGACTTTACAAGCTCTGAACAGTTGCACAACAAAGGGTAAAATGGTCCATTACAGACCGAAGATCTCTCACACATGTCCACATGACACAACCTTTATTTACAAGCCTAAAGCGGCCACCAACCCAACTAAAATGACACTATTACGTCTTTGGCCGTCCCTCTACATGCTGTACAAAGCATGAACATATCAAAAGACACGGACATACATAAGCATTACATCAAACTTCATGTTTAGAAGTTTGTCCGTGACAGGACGGTCCGCGTACCGATAACCTGTCGGACCGGTATGTATCGCCCGGTACAGGCGGTATGCTTCGGTATGGCAGACCTTGGTTCATGTATGCATAGAGTTATTGTAGCACCTTTTAATCTGATCTCAGATTTAAAAATAAATTGCTTTGCCAGTAGGCTTATGGATAGAGATATATAATGTCTGTCTGGACCTTTTATAAAGTTCCTCCGAGTGCTATCTTTCTAGATGTAGAAATGTGTGGCTTTTTCTATGCATTGGCTCTTTTCCATCTTCCATTTGAATAGTGAGGTTTGAGTCTTTGTCAATGAAAATTTGACTCTGATGTTTTGCACTTTCAGCTGTTTATTTTTTTTCCCTATTTTTTTGACCAGAGAAGGTTGACAAGTTGCCAAACTTCACACCCTATTCTTGCACCATAATGTAGACCAAGTTATCAGAACACATACTGCTTGGGATGAGCAGCAGCAAGTGTGGAGGACATAAAAAAAGGGAACCACTTTTAACTGCATTGTGCTATCTATCGTTATACAGGTTGATGACAAAGGATAGTCCTACAAGCTAAGTATATGAATGATGGTTGTGTATCTCATTCTAACTACATTTTTCCCTCTCCCTTGATCTATTCTATATGTTGATTGAGTTAACTCCAGATCACATCAAACGCCTTGTTTATTTTCATTTTCGTGTTGTTTCTTTTCATTTTCATGTTGATCCATAGTCATCATTAACAAGGACAGCTAGTCAAGTAGTGGTTCATTAACAAAAACCAGAAAGAAATGAAGTTTGAGCCAAAGCATAGTCTTGAAAAAGCTGATGTTTACAGATGAACAGCGAGTAAGAACTAAATTTTTCATACTCTCTGTGCTGATACACAATCTAAATCTGGAAATTTGACAGTAAGTTTTGAAGGGGACTATGCACCACACCATTGCATTGCTAGTAAATAAGCCCCTATCAAAATAACACAGAATCTCTGTACCTTGTTTCTTGTAGGACGTTGGAGTCCTACATACGCGCAACAATAGCCATGCTGTCGCGAAACAAACAAATTGACTTCAAATTACACTGATAACTATGGTATCCATAGACGTCTCTTCAAACACACCACAAATATTGGTTATACCACCAACTATGCATTCAATTGCTATGATCTGAACTAGCTAATCTTCCATGCAGCTTAATATATAGATTGGACTCGAGAGAGTTCGATGCATTTGTCGTATTGGAGTGCTGACCTGAGTCCGACTTGAGTTTCCGTTTGGATAAAGACAGGAAAGTTGGGTTGAAATCATACTCATCCTTGAAGGGCTGTCCTATCTGGCATTTGTCGTATTGGAGTGCTGACCTGCTGCCAGGTGCCAATTGATTCCAGTCTTGTCTGTGATAATTTTTCAGGATTGCTCGTCTATGCATGTAGATCTCAGTTTTGATCTCAACTTACTAAATGTTGAATGTTGTTTACTTGTAGGATATAGGTATTATTGTGATCCTGTCACAATTTGTCACCTTATAAGAGGTGGTTTCAGTATTCTTCTAGTGGTGTATTATTTCAAATCCTTCAAGTGGGGTATAGATTTGCAAGTCCATAATAACCATCACTGTTGCTTGCTCATGCAGCTACAAGATACAGGTGGCCAATTATTAATCCAAATGTTGATTGATTTCAGATATTGTTGAAGAATGCTGATACACTACTAATCTTTTCTGTAGGGCACAGGTCTTCCATTGTTGATCGAGCAGCACAGTTTGCCAACTGTCGTTGATTCTTTCCAAGTTGGAGATGATGTCAAGTTGTGTCAAACTCCCATTTTCAAGATGACTGTCTCTATGATTGATGATGCTTTGTAAGCTTCTCAATCTGCTATCGAATCAATAATTGATGCAAAAAAAAATTCCATCTTGTACTCTGATTTGACATGCTACAGGTTGTGAGAACTAAAACTTTGTATTCGTTTCTGTTGGTAGCCTTATTCCAATGTAGTATAATAATACCTTGAGACCTCCTCAAAGATCACCATACCATGACCATAACTGAGAGATCTTGAAGCTACTCAAGCTTATCATGCCTTGTACTTCACTGTCATTTCTCAAATACCCGATTAGTTTTATGTGTTCCTCGATCAATTCCAGAGCTTATCTGTTTGGTATCCACTCATCCTATGGGACTAATCCTACCACAGTAGCATCTTTACATGGCAATGCTTTGGCTTTTTCCTTGAATTCAAGTATAAACTAAACAGGGTTGCAAACACCGATTCCGACACAAGAATCTTAACCTTCCTCCTAACATCGAAACCATTTGTTCTATTCTTGGGGAGTTACTGAGAGGCTCTAATTTGCATCAGCTTTATATTAGGCCATGGGAATCACTCCTGTAACAGAGACACAGGTGATTGCAGTGGGCAACTCAGAAATAGTGAGGGCAAGCCTTTGTATCAAGCTGCAGCTCATGCAGTGCAGAAGCTGCTGTTGGTTGGAGGGACAGTCCTAATGTCTGCAACCTCGATTGCGATTGATCCTCTTATGTTTCTTTCCAATTCTTGGCGAGTACTCCTTAATGAGTTGAAGATCCAAATAAAGGGTGTTTTGGTATCGAGATCTAGTAGAGATTATAGCCAAGCTTTTGCCCATCAACAATGCAGGATCTACAGCGGCGGTGTCCAGTAGTGACACGGTCTTTCTTCCGGCACAAACCTCATCCCTGTCACCCAGTGTCTTGTAATGGATCATCAAGGAACCTGAGAGATAGCCACCTAATAATTCGAAGCACCCGTGATCGCAACCGAACAAAGCTTCTACCTTTCTAATACCTCACGAAATGTCTCCAGTACCTTCACGTGCCTTTGTTCCATGTTCCATGGACCTGTGAAGGCACAGAGTCTTCTTCTCCTTTTGCACCAACCAAGAAGAAGAAGAAGCAGTATCACTCAGCTTCTCTCTGATGCCACCTACCCTTGGCCATGAATCCCACAATCTTCGTTGCCGTCTTTGCACTCCTCCTCACCAGGTCTCTGTGCCTCGAGGCTGACCCAAAGCCTATCTCCAATGTCACCGTGATGGGCACCGTCTTCTGCGACGCCTGCGCCAACAACAACTTCTCCCAGCACAGCTACTTCTTAGAAGGTGAAGGGAACGGGAACCTCAACTGGTCATGCGTTGCTTCGCTTCGCTGCATGCGTTGTTGCTTAGGGTTTTGGGTTGCTTCCAGGTGTCAAGGTGAGGGTGCAATGCGTGCTCCGAGTGAACGCGACGTCGGCGGGCGAGATGAGGGTCGCCGTCGACAGGACGACGGACAGGTTCGGAGTCTACAAGCTCGACATCCCGCCGGTGGACGGGTTCGAGTGCAGGGAGGGCCAAGGGGTCGACTCCTTCTGCCGAGCGAGCGTGGCGGAATCTCCGTCGTCGCTGTGTGACGTCCCTGGGTTGAGCAGCTCCACCGAGCATGTGGCGGTGCGAGGCGGCGTAGGGAAGCTGTGCCTCTACAACCTGAATGCGCTCAACTACAGGCCGTCGAAGAAGGACGCCGACTTGTGTGGAGATGACGGCGAGTTGTCACCGAGCTCTGCGAACTCTTCGCTCTTCTTCTGGCCACCGTTTGGGTTCCCATGGCCATTTGCACCACCACCGTCCTTCCCATGGCCATTTGCGCCTCCTCCACCGTCCTTTCCCTTCCCCTTCCCCCCAGCAGTACCGAACCCACCGGCGCCGCTGCTCCCGCCCTTGTTCCCTTCGCCGCCGCCTCCGTCTTTCCCGCCCTTTCCCCCGTTCGCTCCATTTCCACCGGTGTTCGCGCCACCCTCACCGCCTCCTCCCCCACCTTACCTATTCCCACCCTTTCCTCCCTTTACTCCTATTCCGCCCTTGTTTTCGCCACCGCCTTCTCCTCCTTCACCTCCATCATTCCCCTGCCCGTTCCCACCCTTCCCTCCCTTTACCCCAACTCCACCTGTAGTTACACCACGTCCACCGCCGCCTCCATCATTCCCCTTCCCACCCTTCCCTCCTTTTACCCCCACTCCACCTGTAGTTACCCCACCTCCACCGCCGCCTCCATCATTCCCCTTCCCACCCTTCCCTCCCTTTGCCCCCACTCCACCTATAGTTACCCCACCTGCACCGCCGCCTCCATCATTCCCCTTCCCACCCTTCCCTCCCTTTACTCCCACTCCACCTGTAGTTACCCCACCTCCACCGCCGCCTCCATCATTCCCTTTCCCGTTCCCACCCTTCCCTCCGTCTCCTCCCAATCCACCTTTAGTTACACCGCCGCCTCCATCGACCCCTTTCCCTCCCTTTACTCCAACTCCACCTATGGTTATGCCACCGCCGCCACCTCCTCTACCTCCACCACCCCCCCCTCCATCTTTTCCTTTCCCATTTCCTCCATTCCCACCCACTACTCCATCTCCTGGGGCACCATCGCCACCTCCATCTCGCTGAGAAACCCAAGAACTCGGTCTTCTCTCCACCCTCCATCCTCCTCCTCCACGCAACCATGCATTTGTTCTAATGCCTTAATAACAGCTATCTGTAAGAATTGGTTGCGGTGAATGTAGTGTTGATAGAGTAAACGTTGGTGTTTTTGTGTTACTGAAAGGACTTAAAAGAAATTTGCATCACACCTTTTTTTTTATGATTAAATCTCCTTCCATTTATATTAAATTTTAAATGGACTCAAACATGAGAACTATAAATTATAGAATAGTATGCTAATAATTTGATGATTTAGGATTTTTAATCCAACATTTCTTTTCCAAGTAGTCATAATGCCGGCCAGCAAATTTCAAATAAGATTTCTATTCACTCAATTTGTATATTATTATTTTATAATAAATCCATATCAAACTGATCATTGCTAACATCTAACATCAATGCAACTTATAAACTTCCAACTATTAAATTGTTCCATGTTACCTTACTCTTTCAATCATTAATATAGTAGGAGAGTGTTCAAACAAGATAAACTATATCAAATAGACAAATATATTAACTATTTGTTAGGCTTACAACTGAAGTTGGAATTAAAAAAAATATATTTAACATGATAAATAATTTAATTTGACATGGTAAAACCCCAAATTAATTTGACAGAAACATCTAAGGTAAGACCAGAAGGAACTCTCTTGTAATAAGAGAAAATGCTAACATCTCTATTTCTCTCAAAACCAAACCATTAATTTTTTATGGCAAACAATTTATAGCCAGCCTAACATATTTTCATGCCTTAATGCGCCAAATATGTGTTGCAATCATCTTCATTCCATATAAATGCCAGTGCCTTTACATCAAGACAATTAAAACCTTATGTCACTCTGTTTCCCTTACTCTTTGAGACCAATGTACTTCCCTTACCACCCACCAGCAGCAATCTACTAGTTTTACTCTGCTTCCAAAGCTCTGGGAGTGCTGTGTAATTGAGTCTTGGAGACCCAGCTTTCCCTCAAACAAGGTTTCTCTCTTTGTAGGTTACACAAAAATTGCTGCTTAGGATCAGTTAGTCAGGGCATTGTGATTACTTTTTGAGCTATTCTAAGGACTTGTGGCCATTCAAGAGGACAACAGATTAGTGGATTTGATGGGTTGAATTGGAGATCATTAGACCTTTTGTTTGTTGATGCTGAAGGCTGCTACCGAGAGTGGGATGTGAAGGCAAGGCAACAACATAGCAAGAATCATCACCATGTCTCCCTTTACCTCTCACTTTGTTAGAAATTAGATGAGAAGAAAAAAAATAAAATTATCATCCTATTTAATTCTAACAAGACACTGATTATTTATTATTGATTTAATTTTACTAAATCTATCAATCAATTTTATTGCTTCATGAAATTATTTGCTGTTTTATTTTGTTAGAGATTTTATTCATTTAATGACTTATTCTTATAACCTATGAATTCTGCAGAGCTACAAGAGAGGTACTATATATATATATATATATATATCCAAATCTCTTTTTTAAAGTTAGATTTATTTAATTTTTCAGCATTTTTGTTTTGATTTTGCTGCTACTTTGTTAAATCTTTCCATGAATATGCTCTAAGGAAAGACAATCCTAATTATGTTGTGAATAAAACAATTCAAAATTTGGCTAATGATATGAGAAAATATCAAAATAGTTGTGGTTTGCCTCCAAACAAGCTAATGAAACAATAAATCATAAGCTTTGGATTAAAATGAACCTATTAGATTATACTTTCATTGCAGAAAAGGTCTAAAAAACAACGTTCTTAATGCCTTAACTCTGAAAGAGACAACATTTAAGAGATACCACAATAAAAGAACAACTTGGTGTACAATTAAATGATTCCTTAGTTGTATTTAGTGAGCCGCACCAACTAAAGGAACCTAAAACTTGTACTATGCTACCTAAACCAGTACTATAACAGCATATTTGCAATCTGTCAAACAGTTTGTGGGCAAGTCTAAACTACATGGGAGAGAAACATACCATCTCAAGCACACATTCCCACTACTCCTTCACGTGATCCGTCCTACTCGCATGCTGCTATAATGTCTTCTCACTTAATGAACCCATCCCTCGGACCTCGTCTCCGTGACAATGCCATCCCCCTCTCTCGCTCTCTCTAGCGAAAGGGAGAAGAGACACAGAAGAAATTGGTTGGTTGTTTAGGAATCTATTGATTGAGACTACAGATGCTCAAAGTTATATTGAAAATATATTATCTCAAGAGAAAAGTCATTTCATTAAAATATTTTTTATAAATAATAAAATTATTTTTGTAAAATTTTAAGTTTTAGAATATAATTCTAACAATCTCATGCATAACTCAAAATTTTCAAAGATTAAGATTAAAAATAATAAATAAATAAATAATTAATTAATTAACAAAGATACTATTCGTCGCATATACAGTGCACTCAATGAAATATTTTATACAGTTTAAATTTTACTTAGTATAAATAATTTTACTTACTTCATGACTAATCGTGAAGTTGCGCATTAATTATACAAAAAAAATTAATTATTTTCTCGTTGCGACAATATATATATTCTTATATAAGAAAACCCTATCAGAAATGTGTGTCGAATTGTATATCGTAAAAAATATCACCTCTTAGAGAGTTAAACTCTTTGAATATCTTTGCATAGGAACAATAAACAATCACCGAATGTTGAGGTTAAGCTTCATTTAAGTACTAATATATTTTTTACTTTTTAATATACTCATTAGCCAATCAATTAGCTTATTGTAATCATATTAATCTGCCTACCACAAATGTTGGGTTCTTAAGTGTTGTAAGTATCCATTATATATTATTAGCTTGTTCTCAGGATGATACAAAAATCATGATTCTTTTATTAATGCCTCAAGGTTATTATGACAAAACATGTAGCCATGCTATATATATATATATTATTGCTAGCATTCATAAAAATAAACAAGTAATTTGTTTCATCAATCATGTATCTAAGTAATTAATCAAATATCAATAATAAGCATGCAAACAAAAATATAAATAAGATATGGAAGGCCCCACATTTCTAGGAACTTTAACATAAAAAAGTTACAATTTTGCTCATGACATATATGGTAATTTTCCTACTAATAATTTCAAGTATCCATAATATTTTTTAATGAATTTATATATTTATCATAATTTCACATGTTATTTTTTCATACAAAGTTTCCATAAAAATATTTGCTATCATCAATCAATTTAATGTACCATAGCCCCTCATAAAAAAATGGACATATATAATCAAATATCAACATACTCATTTTTAATTTAATATGATGAGAAAACTATGCTAACATATATTGACAACAATTATTCCAATATATAGATTCGACATTCGAATGAATCTTCCGAACAAAGAAATAACTTAAGTATCGAAAGGGCTTTATCTGATATCATATCATTTTAAAATAAATACGATGAAAGATCTATCTTATGTTGGTTCAAAATTGACATCCGCATCAAACAATTAAAATCAAATTTAGCAAAGCATATATCAATAAAAAAAAAATCAAGGGATTGTTTTTTTAAATTAATTAAAAAATCCCATTAAAAGCCATATCTTCCTACCTGTTGTGACTATTTCTCTATGATCCCATGTGAGAAGTCCTTTATTGGCGAAGCCATCCAAGACTTACATACTTACGTCCACGATTCCTAAGTTGACCAGGATCCCTAGGTTGACCAGAATCCCTATAAAAGCGTATCCCCGTCCTCCCGGTAAAAGCGTATCTCGATCGCTCTCGAGCTCGTGATCGACTTCCTTCAAGCGAACAAGGAAAGGATGGAGTTTCCCTTCGGCACCAACCCCCGGGGCTTCCCTTTCGGCCACGGCCACGGCCACCAGGACCTACCCCCGCGATCACGTACTGTGACCGAGAAGCACAATGTCGTCAGGATCCCCATCACCGGCCACGACGAGGAGGAGGCAGGGAAGATGAAGCAGCAGCGGCAGAAGAAGCCGGCCACCGCAAGGCCGTCGAACTTGTTGAGGGCCGCCGCGGCCGTGATGATCCAGAGGCTTTGGCGGGGGTTCTTGGCGCGGAAGAGCGTGAGGGTTCTCTCGCGGATCTCCGCGGAGGTGGGCGAGGTGGAGAGGACGATCCGTGCGCGGGAGGGGGCGATTCAGAGGGATCCCAAGGAGCGGCAGAGGGCGGACGAGATGCTTATGGCGGTGCTCCTTCGTCTGGATAACGTGCGTTGGGCGAGGGATTACCGGAAGAAGGTGATCCGGCGGGTTATCTCGTTGCAGGACTTGGTGGATTCGATCGCCGCTCGAACCCTAGAAGAGCCGGAGATGGTGCATGCGTTCGATCTTCTAGATATGAGGGAGATGATGGAGAAGATGATCGCAGAGAACGAGAGATTGGAGCGCTTGGTGGTCGCACTACGCGAGCGCAGTACCCAGCATTGCGAGCTGATGACAGGTCTGGTGGATAGAGTTGAACACTTGGAACAGCAGATGCAGAGGATGGAGATGGAGGAAAGCCATGCCAATTCCGCTCCTTCCGATATGGCAGAAGAAAGGTGCACATTTGTCCTCTCCTCTTGCTCTTCTCATCTTCTTCAACCGCACTTCAATCATAGTTTGGCATCGATCTTACTCTCAAGCTTGTCAATGCTTGCATACGATTACCAACAATTTCCTTTTAGTCAATTGCACATAAAAAAAAAAATTCATGCTTGCAATTGAAAGCAAAACGGCAATCTGATAGAACGAAAATTATATTAACAAGATGAGTGATAGATTACCTGTAGATGTGATAGATTGTCAATATCTGAAGTAACCAGTGAGAGTTATGCAAACTAAAAGGATCTATAAACTACTTCCTGATTGCAATACTGAGTTGCTGACCAAACAAAATAGGTTGTGCTGTTGAATGATGCTAATCTTTCCTAATTTCTGTAACCCTGTAATTCTAGTACAAAACCCTCTCTATCAGCTTTCAAAAGGCTTGCCTATTATTCAAGGACACAAATATGGGCATTTAAATTTTCTGAAAGTGAAATGGAATGCTAGGAAGTTCCTATGATTGGACTTAGAACAATAGGCAAAAGAGAATCTCATCAATAGCTTCCCAGCCAAAAAACATCAAGCAGATGTTTTAATCGGTCATCAAACATAAAGATGCAAACCAGATGCTTCCTAGTAAATTTATGGCTTTTGGATAGCTTTCAACCAATGACAAGATTATAACTAGAGATGATTTAATGAAAATGAACTAGCCTGTACATCCAATTCATTCCTTAGCTGTATGATGGCCGAGGTAGCATGGATTCAATATAGGTTTTTCTTTGTTTCTAATCTTGATTGCAGGTCAGGTTCTACAAAATCATGGTTCATATCTAAAATTAGCTAAACAAATTCCTTCGGTTTTTCTTGTCTTTATCTCTGTGGATTATCTCCACTGTTAGAAACTCAATTATTTGCTTGAACAAGAATGTCAGTTTCTATACCTAAATGGTTTTCTGTGGCAGACAATAAGTAAGAAGAAATCACAGCTAAACGACCATTCTTTCAGGAGCTAACACAGAAGATTGATTGATGTTGGATGAGTCTGCTGTTGAAGATGATGCTAACAATTTTAGGGAATCAGATAGGCTAAGACTTTGTTTGCTTTTGTCTTTCACAATCTTTTCTATATTATCTTCCAGTGTTTTAGATATTATGACTTAATGTGATAACTGAACACTATCACCAGCATTGCTGGTCAACTTCCAGTTTCTGTTTCAATATATCACCAGCATTTACAGTTTGGAATTGTAAATACAGTCAAATATTAGAAAGAAGTAGAATCTGTTTTTAAATTGTTAGCAATTCTAAGAGATGAATCAAGAGTATCTATACACAGATATCAAGTTTCCAAAACTAAAAGTTTATGCTGTTGTGAATCTATTATTATTCAGCAGGAGATGAAGACATAATTCGGACACTGAGATGTGGTTGATTAAAAAATAGAGACAGCCATCAAGAGCTTATATGATTGATGTGTGCCACATGAATTAGAAAGAAAATTATATATGTCAATTTTATAACTATACTTTGTAGATAGGCATATTAGGAAATTAATAAATAACATGATGAAAACAACATCGAGGATGTCGATAAAAGATAGAATACGAAATGTGTGATGTTACGAAAATTTCTATATGAGACTTCAAGTATCGCAGTTAGGTGAATTAAGTTGAATAAGATTAGTTGCATGAAGAGAGGCAACTGGAGAAATAATAACATTCATTAAAAATTCCAAAAAAACACTCAAAGCATATCACACAGAGTGACTAGATAATCAATATAAAAAATTAAATGAAAAACGAAATGGAAGCATTTGTTTCGCATAATGACAGAGAGGAGACGATAGGATGGTAAAACAAAACCAGATTTCCTATGTAAAATGTTGAACAGACATTTAGTTTTATTCGACCAGGAGAACTGACTAGAAAATTAAATAGTGATTCTCAATCACTCCATCATAGTTTAGAAGTAAAATCTTGGGAGAATGCCAAAGTATGATATCCTTTCTACTTGACCATCATCCAAAATGATATTTGTCAGTAAAATCAAAGTACCTTGTGCAAATAATTGTTATCTCCAAGGATCTACAGCTCCTGTTGTGAAAAATAAGGATCATATTCTGCAGGCAAAACACAGAGAAATATTTAAAGAAATAATCAGCATCTAAAGATAGTACCATTTTTGTAATGTCCTACCTCTTAAGATGCTTCGAACATTACCTCTTAAGGAGAAGCCCATACATGGCGATGGAGACCAAAATATTTGAAGCGGGAATAGGAGATACAATGGATTGGTTGATCACCTCATCTTTGGAAGCCACTCTGGTGATGGGTTGGATCTTTCTGGAGTTGGATAAGATTTGTTTGTGGCAGAGGAAAATCCTTGCTTTGAAGTAAATTTCAGGATGTGTCTAAATCTATCTCCCGATTGATATGCACTCCGTAGAACCCAGAAACAGAAGAAACATAATCACCCTGGACAAAATTTTTCATGCAAATGCATTTCCAGTGTAACTTGTGAGGTTCACTTCCGGTTTTGCATATTTAAAGCAATTGGGAAACTGATTTGCTCCATGCACAATGACCTCACAACAAACTCATCCATGGACCATCATCAGAAACAAATCCTCGTGCATGCATTGCTCGAAGCAATCGTGTAACAGGCTCTAGATTTGGTGCAGTAGAAAGAGATGCCATAAGCTCTGTTAGTACTGTTTGAAATTTGACATGAGAATCAGTTTTAATCCAATCAATGTGCTTAACAGCCATCTCAACTAAACCAGCATCCATTAAGCCTTTCAGTAGAATGACATGAGAATCTGAACTTGCCACTTCAGAAGGAGAACTTTGCATGAGACCAGAAGCCACCATATACTTACCTGTATAATGCATGAAATTATAACTATCAGGAAAACTGATGCACAGAACTTCAAAGCTTTAGAAATATCTTGGCTCACATTGATGCCTTCTGAAGATATGGGTACTATCTCTTGAATTTATTCGTATGATCTTTGCTTAAATCATCAAGCTCAAATCCTAATTTTGAAGTGTAGCAGTTATCAACTCATAACTCTTAAAATGTACGTTTTAGCAACATTACATGTTGACACATAAGTTTATCATTCTTCCAGGCATTATCTCAATTCACATAAGATGGCTAATCTAATGTATAATACTTATCAGGATTTTAGAATTCTATCACAATTACAAAAAAATATTGATTCATCTTGTGGAATGCAACAAAAAAAAGGTCTTGGAAATCATAATTCTTGAGGTTAGTCTACAGAACTAGGTGTTGAACTTTAGGGTAAATTTCTTGGTTCTTTGGACTTCAGTTTTTACCAATTAACTCTCTAAACTTAAATTAAGATTTCAGTCAGCTTCTGCATCAGTTTCCATCAATAAAACTAGAGAGAGCTGATACGACTGCACAGCAGGACTTCACTTGCCAACATGGTATAAATGTTAACAACCAATGTTGTCTGACGTGCCTGCATTATTTGGCAAGTCAAGAAAATGAAGTTTGACATCACTTGAACTTTGTTTATTGAAGTATAATGAGTCAATATGCATAAATTGAAGTCATAAATTGAGGCCCAAATAACCTATTCCAAGGTCCAAGTACAGGTGATGTAACTTATCCTAGTCCTAAAGTAAAAATCAATCAGCAAAAAGAAAAAAGACAGGTTCAGTTCAAGAAAAAATTTATTATGCATTAATAACTAAATCATGAGCATGGAAACATTATAATTTGAATAAATGAAGAACGATCTTAGTGAAAAAAATATACCATCCTTACAAAGGAAAAGGACTAACAGACTCAATATAGAGCTACCAAGTGCTATATCCTGATCCATGGATTTTTTGAAGATCTGAATCGCCTCTTCAATCTTTTCTTCTCGATAGAGCACTTTGACAAGGGATGTGTATGTAACACAATCTGGGATCACTCCTTTATCCAACATATGACAATAAAGTTGCCGGGCCTCTTCAGCTTCACCTTCTTCAGAGAACTTCCGTATAAGAATGTTGTATGTTTGCAAATCAGCACTGCAACCATTTGCAAACATCTCATCCCAAAGCTTTTTAGCTGGTCGCAAGAGATCCTCTCTGCAACAAGCTTCCATCAAACAGTTATAAGAGTAAATATTGGGACCAAAACCCTTCTTTTTCATCTCCCTAAGCACCTCGTAGGCTTCCCTTACTCTTCCTGCCTTGCACAAGAATGAAACCATTACATTGTATTGCTCCACTCCATTAAAATAACCTTTATCCATAAGGACCCTGTAGACATCCCACATAACATTACTTTTCTCATTTCTACAAAGATTCCTACTCAACTTGCTCAGCATTGAAAGGCTAGGAAATCGGTCCTTTCCAATCATGTACTTGAAGAATAAAATTGCAGAGTCAGGTTCAATAGCTGAAACTGATCCAATCAAAGCATCAAGCACATCATCATCAATTGGAAACTGTCCATCCACAATTGCTTCACCCAATTCCTTAGCTTCTTGAATCCTTTTATCTGATATTGATGAAAGGATGAATTCTCTATAATCTTTCGCTCTTGGTGCCACACCAAACTTCCTTTTCTGCTTCAAAATCCTTCCTGCTTCTTCCGCCCTACCGGCCAACTTATAGCCTTCAGAAACTAACCTGTATGCAATAAAATCAGGTTTACAGCATCTATTTCTAAGCTGCTCCAATGCACACCAAGCATCCTCAATCCTCCCAGCTCGACAAAGCCTATTTACGACTAAAGCAGCAATAACCGAGCCATTAAATTGACAATCCAGCTTTTTAATTCTATCGAGTACACCCAAAACTCCATCCAATCCTTCCAAGTCGCAAACTTTACCTATAAAAACACCAAAACCGACATCATTAAGCATGATACCTCTCGTAAGCATCCTGTCGAACACCTTTCTTGCGACATCAAGAAATCCGTCGGAGGACAGTACAGCAAGAAGGGAGTTGTACAGTGAGGAAGGAAACTCCTCGACACCATTCTCGGTTGCTGGGTCGATCAGCTGGGCGGCTTCAATTGACTTGCCTGAGAGCAAAAGGGAAGATATGGCGAGCTGATAAGAAGAAAAAAGAAGCGAAACTCGGTGGGTTTTAGCCGTCTTGAGGAGAGATTGAATTAAGTGGGGATGGCGGGAGAGGGAGAGCGACTTGAGAAGGGAGTGGTAGGTCTCAGGAGTGTGGGAAAAGTTGGGCTGCTGCGCGGCCCAGTGGAAGAGACCGGCGGCAAGGTCATGGTGGTGGAGGAGGTGGGGGTCGATGACGGCAGCGACGAGGGAAGCGGTAAGGGACGCAGCCGGGAGTCCGCGGCGGAGGACTTGCTCAACGGCGGGGCTCCACGAGTGGGAGGGCTTGGAGGCGGAGAGGAAAGCGCGGCCGAGGCGCCTGGCGACCTCAGCCATGGAAGGCGGATGCGGAGGGGGCGTGCTCGGTCGCCGGCGGAGAAGTCGTTGCGGGGCATATCGTAGGCCGTCGCTCACTGTTGACAAAGAACTGTGCTTTGCGACGGTCCTTCTGAGCCTAAAAGACGAAGCCCATTTGAGTCATAAAAGCCCAAGTAATACCCATAGGCGCCACTACTCATCCGAACTGAATTGGACATCGATCCAATCAAATCTAAAATTATACTATGATTTATTATGTACAATATTAAATTAGTTAAGAAAATAATTGACATTTAATATAACGATTTATATTTTGAGAGTAGGAGACAATAAAAATATGTTTTTAGAGTAAATAAATATCCAGATAATTTAATCGAGGTTCTAATGTTCTAAACGTTGCGATTGGAGAATGGTTCGATTCACGATTTAAATTATGAAGCTTAAGAAATAAAAGCTCATAATACATTTCAATACAAAGAGGAACTGAACTTACTGTGGTTGTGGCGTACCGTTCACTTGCTAAATCTTGGCCGTCACTTTCTGAGATAAGATGCGTAATCTATTCCTTGCTCAAATCTAGCGTGAACGCGAAGCAGATCTTTTGTAGATATTGATGGAAATCGGATTCCGATTCTTTCGCTTGATTTGGGGTCCGGAAATTTGAACACGTGGGTGGATGTGGACACGTGATATATGTGGCTGACGGCCCCACGTGTCTATAAAGCCACGCTGAAGAGGTATTCCTGTGTTTTGGGCCCTCGGGTTCTTCTTGGGCCGGCCCAAATCCTCTTTCGCCTGAGCCGGTGAGGTTTAGGGATTACTCCCTAAAGCCACTTCTCGGAAACAGAGATGGAATAATCTCTTTCCTTCCCTCGATCCTAAGCTTTCCTGTCGACCTCATCGAGGTCCCGCGTCTTCTTCCTCCCTTCCCCTCCGATTTGATCTCCAGTTTCACGTTCCTGTCGAAGAATTCTCTTCAATCGTCCAGCTATGCGATGCTTTCTTTAAGGTAGTGCCCTCTTGCTTCTCCTTGCATCAGCTTTTCCTGATATGATCCGGAGGTAGCACGCTCAAGCTCGTGTTTTTGGATGATTGGGCGCCATGGTTTAGGGGTTTCTGGAGCAGGCACAGGAGGAGGATTCTGATTTCGCTTGGTGTGTTGGGGAGCGGATATCTCGTCTACAAACTCTATGTGAGTCACAGCAGGAGATTGTCCGAATTGGAGCGGCAGCTCGACGGCGCTCGACGAGTCGATGAACTCATCAAGAACCAGTAATCCTTTCCTCCTTTTTGCCGTCGTTTTCCTTTTTCTTGTTTTGTGCTGCTGCTTATTGTGGTTGGTTGGTTGGTGGGCAGATTGCAGGCTCATTTCGAGAACATCCAGAGGATTTCCGACACCACCACTCTTCCGTACGCGATGCACTACCTGCGGTCCAGGATATCGGAGGATTTGGACCTCTCGCATCTGACGGAGAAGCTAATGCAGGGGAAGGGACAATCGAGCGCGCTCTCCGGCAAGGAGAAACTTGAGCTGTGGGACAGACTTAAAATTCTGAGTATGCCCAATGCAATGTGCATTCTTTCTTCTTTATTTGTCTCCGATTCTTTTCCCAGTTGCCGTCCAAACGTGTAAATTCACTTGTCTTGTTAGACATATGTTGTCATTGCTGCTGATTTAAGGAAGTTGAGAACTTTCTTCATTAAGAGGGATTATTTTTTAGCCAATTAATTCTTCTGTAAATGTTTTTCTTCCAGGCTTCACAAGGACGGCAGCTTCCTTGTGGTCGATGACGGTGATTTGCTTATACGTGAGAGTTCAAGTTAACATTTTAGGGAGACAACTCTATCTAGAGATTGCCCGTGGTTCTGAGAATTCTCTATCTCTGGTAAGTATCTTTTTCATTCGTGTGAAAGTGTAAAAGGCTTGTTTCAGCGTGTGCATGAGCAGATGCGCCAAATATGGTAGATTGTGCCTTTTCTGATGGACTATAATAAGATCAAACTTATTTGTGCTTTCTAATCGTTGAAGTATCTGTGCTACTCCTGTTGAAGTAACGCAATAGTGTATGACTTATTGTACATCTTCTATAGATTTTTCCCATGCAACCATACGAATTTTCTTATGTCCCTTTGCATGATATATTCCTCCCAGTAGCCTCTATGATCTTGGATGGATCTTATGATATTAATTGTTTTCTTAGAAGGTGCACCTTTTTTATTTGATTTGTGTATTTAGTATGTTTGTTGGTGTATTCGTTGGGATGCTCCAAAATGATGGATGAACTGGCACAAATGGATATATTGCCTGTTTGAACTACCACCTAAGTGGAGATGATTTGTTTATGAGACTTAGGTCGATTACTTTATGATGTAGATGATATTATTTTTTTGTGCCAAATTCAAGTGGTTCTACTACCATAAATTAATTTTAAATATGTTTTTTAGCTTCTCAATAATTTATTTTCGGTGTTGTCCTTGCTTTCTTAGATTTTTGGCATTATTGCATTTTTTATCCGCTTCTGTTCTTATGGTAGTCAACTATCAGACAAAGCTTCAACAATATCCAGGCATCTGTAACTTACCAATAAACAATTGGATTTCTCTGATCAACTCTTGCATAGGAACTTCACACACTCAAATCCTTACTAAATTTTGGTCTCTAAATAAGCAAAATTTATGTGAGACTTTCATTTTTTAGTAAATTTTTAGTCCATGAAATCCCACCTAAAGGAGCATCTAGATGTCCCTAAACTCAGCTCCTATTGTGGTTTTCCTTAACAGAATTATATCTTGCATAAATCTTGGTGAAGGTAAAAGAAAGAATCAAATTGTTGCTATAATTGCCATGAAAAGGGATGGAATTCATATATATTATTAAAATTATTTGAAAATACAACTTATGGTCAGATTTGACCTGACTAAGAATTAACAATGACCTTACTGTTATGATTAAAGTAAACTACGTGGATTGTCCAACATTAGTTAAAGGAAAACTTACAGAAATTGTGCACTGAGACAGAATTCAACTTTGGCTTATCTAGAGGGCATGCGTTTCCTTTTTTCTGTTGGTCGGTAAAGATATTATAACATAGCATACACATAATTTATAGTTTTCGTTTTTTGGCAGGACGAGATTGATTCATTTAGTAGGCATGGCCAACAAGATTTTCTAGCTACTGCAGACTACCTTGCTACCTATGGAATCAATTCACTAATCATGAACATGCAGAATGCTGCTATGGAAGTTCTAAAAGAGTAAGGACTTAATGAAGCTTGATTCTTATTTACCATGTTTGAAATGATTGTTAAAGTTTTATGTTCATACTCATTCAATCAATTTAAGCATTTGATTATAACATTAATGGATCCATGTACTTGTATTCATATGCAACTGTTGTCTTCGAGATTGAGAGGCACTTTAAGATAACATCCAATTTCTATATACAAAAATGTTATGATAGGCATCTTGAGAAACAAATTATATATGATTTTGTTACTAACATCTCTGATCTTTTTATTTCATCGTGCAACCATGACCAGCAAGCAGCTTAAGGAGCCTTTTAGCATGCTCCAACTGCGTGAAACAATGATCCAAATTTTGGAGATGTTCATGAATACTTCTGAATCTAATTACTGGATACATTATCTGGTGCCTGATAATGTTAATGACTACAAGCAACAGATGGCCATGTCTGCCAAAGGATTTGATGATTCCTCTATTTTAATGGATGCAACCAAACTTGAGCAGCTATTGTTTGAGACTCATGCTGTGCTTTCCAGGTATGCAAATAAATCCTAGTTTTAACGAATAATTCATGCACATATTTATTGGTACATTGAAGGCTATTAGTGGACCTATAGTAGAGTTTGCATCCCATGATTGACACTAGTACTAAAAAGAACTCGTTCTTGGTGAATTTTTGAAAGACCTCTTGTTCCAAGAAGAATTACCATATTTGAGTTGTCCTATTTTATATTAGATTAGGAGTGCATTGAGAATTTCCTTTCCTTAATTTCTGAATTTTAGATTTATGTTTAGGCTATGTTTGGAGGTTCATTTTGTTCATTTTCAGTAGTTATGCATATGCATATTTTTCAAAATATTTTGGGGTGAGACATGAGGCGACAATAATGTGGTTGGATTTGGGTGGGAGGTATATGAGAATGCTTGAATCACATAGCAAGAACGACGAGCTATAACAAAAATTACTGGTTCAATTTTAGGGTATGCACATTAAGGTGGGCAATGTTCACACACACTTCCAACAAACAACACTACTTCAGTGATATTGTAGTGCAGAATAATCATGGGCAATTTGTATAAGTTTATATAAATTAGTCACAGTAGTAACTCTAAATCCTGCTACATATTATTCTTGTGTAGCTTCATATTTTTCTAATATATATTTATCGGCATCTAGCAAACAGGATGATGTTGTTCTGAATTGAAGTAACTTATATTTCTGAGAGTCTGAACTCTTCATGAATTTAGATATAGGATGTGGTTGATCCCTACCAAGCCAACATTTCGCTTACATAGATCCTTTCTAGCCATTTCATTCCAACGGAGTTTTCCTCCTCTTCGTTGTGACGCTGTATTTAAATTGATTTGTCTCTTGCTGATGGTTTAAATTATTCTTTATCCTGAAAAACTATCAAATCCTCCTTACATGACCTCAACACTTCTCATCCCCAACTAGTGCTAGTAAAATGCCATCAATCCTTATTCTATTTGTCCATTACTGCTAGTAACTGTTGTTACCTCTGTGCGTGTGCATGTGCACGCATGCACACACAGATTATCATCAGTTTGTCTCTAACCCCAAAGGCCCCATTGATAGAGTGTCTCACAGTAGGATTGCATCATTCAGGCAAGTAAAGTTCATATTTGCTCTTGTTAATTATAAGCTTACTTGAATAAAAATACCTACCATCAGAATATTGATACAGAATTTGCTATCACCCCTAAAAGCTACAAGCATTTTGTCAGCAAACATAAGGTAAGACACCTCAATTTCTTTAACCATTTAGAAGATCCTGGACCCGGTAGACAAAGGGTGTTGATTTCAACCATTTAAAAGATCTACCATTAAGCAAGCAAGCAAAATAGGGAGAAGAAATACAGGCATGGATCCAATTAATGCAATGATTGGGGAAGTTCATTTTGTCTAGAGTTTCAGTCTAGGCAACTATCATGAGGACTGTTAATGTTTCATACAATGAGACCATCTTGTTTGATTGATTGTACAAGTGTATAGGTTTGTTTTTATAACCGTGTGTTTCCACATTCATCTCACATCTTATTTCTTAAAAGTGCTTAGAATCCAAAACTTAGCCATGCTGGCGATTTGTCACTGAAACACTTTTAACATTAGGAGTATTGTAAGGTTCTGTGCTCTGCCAGCTTTCATTTTTTCAAGGAATATTTTACATGTTCTCCAAATATGGAAGATGCATCCCTTTACTGGTCCCAATCAGCAGGTGGCTAATGGATTTATTAAATATGTAGGACTGAAGGTCTAGATTTCCTCTCTGCAGCTGTTAAGTTCATCTTAAGATGGTTTCTTAAATTAATATGAATTGCATCCTAATCTGTAGTTTGAAATGTTCTCTTTGTTTAACCTTTGATATAATTTGCTAGCAATGCACCAGCTTGTTAGTGGTGTGTTGAAGTTCTGCTGATGGTACAAGTACACTTCTGACTTGTAATGTTTACTGCAGATATGTGATCTCTCATTGCTTTTCTTTTTCTACTAAGGTTATAGAATTGTTTCTGATAAAATTTTAGGAAAGTTCAAGTTAGCAAAGATGATGCATTTGGTATATTTTATTATTGTTGCATATATTTGTCAAACCAAGGCAGAAATTCTTACAGAAAATAAAAAGATTTAGCTTATCACTTATTTAAGAAGTTGATGTTGTGGTACTTTAGTTTATTTAACTTGTGCTATTTGCTTATGCTTGGACTTCTTTGACCTTTTACTCTCCTTGCAGTCCTGATTTTGGCAATGTCTTGGAGATATCTCTGAAAAAGGTAGTCAATATTTTGATCGAGGACATTGGCATACATGTTGGAGGAACAAGCTCTATAGGAATTCCCTTGGTGAAACTATTGCCACAAATCACACGACTAAGCTTGCCTTTACTTGATGAACCCAGCAGCAACAAATTCGTGCAGGCCATTCGAAGCTTGTCAGAGGTAGAACTGTTCTACACTCTTCTATATGCTAACATGCCATCGGCATCATAAGCGACAACGATTGCTTAGTTGATGCGTTGCTCACGATAGAACGCCGCAACTTTTGTGTAACAGCTTCTCTCTTGCTCATTCATTAGGAAGTCTTAGCAATCTAGGATGAATAAATGAAAGTTATCTAGAAGTCCATTAAACTGTATATGTAGAGATTATTCTTTTGTTAATGGTATTTTCACTGATGAATTAAGTTTTTATACATAACCACCATGAAGAATGTCCATTGTTGAGTTGCTTGACAACCAACATACATGGATACAAGCTCTGCAGTTGTTGCTGCTGTTTCCCCACAAGGTTCAGTGTTTGATAGTTCTGGATTTCTTTACCTTAAATTGTTATTCCACATTCCTTGGGAATGTATTCTGAGATGATGAAGAGACTTGCAGAGAAGGAAGACAAATCATGTGTTGTGGATTTCTTTACCTTAAATTATTTTTTTCATATATCTTTTGAATGTGAAGACAAATTATGTATCGTAAGGAAGACAAATAAGTGTTGGTGTCTTATTGTCACAAACAAAGAGTGTTTGATATAATACTCATATATATTTATGTTTTTCAGTTTTATTCATGTTTTGTATAATATATAAAGGGTTTGCAGTAGGTTTGATACACATTTTGATTGTTTTTTATGATTATTTATAAATGTATGTTGTACGCAGTCGTCGTTGCAGAGATAAAACTACTAAGTACCAAACTATTCAAACAATTATTTTGTAGGTTTTCTAGTTTGCAGTGGTGCGGAATGTTAGTCAACACAACACCTCGGAGCTATTCGAATGGTACATGGGTGGATAGGATCTATCATAATTTTAGGTCCGTTATCATTTTAGATTAAGTCATCCGTGGGATTACAATAAAGACATATCAATCAATTATATAATTATAAATATATCAACGAAAGAAAAAAAATAAGTAGGTTTAATTATAAATAATTAAATTTTTGATTTAGTTAATGATATACTATAATGTTTTACCGCAAGTTGAATTCTGACATATGTATGAGAAAATATTTTTTAAAAAAAGGAAAGAAAATAAAATAAAAGGAAAAAACATTGGGCTTTTGGTTCTCTAATGGATGAGTTGACGGTCGTTATCTCGTCATGGGCCTTTATAGCCACTAGGGAATCAGTGGGCCTAACGGCGAGTTCCGTTATCCCCGACTCGGATACATCGTCGCCTCCCTCGTTGGCTCTCGGCGTCTCTTCATACCTACGGAGAGGCGAGAGAACGAGGTCGAGACTTCTTCGGCGGCAGCGGCGGCACCAATGGATCCGGACGCTGTTGCGAAGGCGTTCGTGGATCACTACTACCGGACGTTCGACGGGAACCGGGTGGCGCTGGGGGGGCTTTACCAGGACGCCTCCATGCTGACCTTCGAGGGCGTCAAGATCCAGGGCGCAGAGGCCATCGTCGCCAAGCTCGCCTCCCTCCCCTTCCAGCAGTGCGTCCACGCCATCTCCACCGTCGACTGCCAGCCCTCGGGCCCCGCCGGCGGTGTGCTCGTCTTCGTCAGCGGCTCCCTCCAGCTCGCCGGGGAATCGCACACTCTCAAGTTCAGCCAGGTATACTACCCCCCCCGCCTCACTCTCCCTTTGCCTCCATCGGTCTGTCGATTCGAGCAGATCGGCCGATCTCCTCTATAGATCGTCTTAATGATACGATCGTCGATGATGCATCGAATCTTTACATCTTAAACCTGATGATCTCATTTGCCCCATCTGTATTCTTATGATGCAATGGTCTGATTTGGGATTTTATCTTTTTATGCGAATTTCTAATCTAATTCTAGGGTTCGTTCGTAGTTAAACGTTTGCTGTTTTCTTGCATGGCGAACACCGGTCGGATCGGTGTCGATGTTGTTTGCGATCGTTTCTATGTTTTCGTGCTTTACCAGCAAAGAATGGTTGGCTTTTTAAGATAACGCTAAGAATAATTTTGGTGGTCACATCGGCGAAGAGTATATTTAATGGGCGAAGAGTCGCGAGAAGTGTTTGACAACCAGCAGCCCCACAACACTCGGAGAAGAAGGGGCATTTGGTTGCCTGCAAATGGGCTGTTTGCAATCCTTTTTTGCAACAAGCAGCACACTTGTAAGCATTTGATTGCTTGCAATATGTGCACAGGCATGCTGCAAGTAAAATTGGGATTGGAATTGCCATGGTCGCACTTGCAAGCAAGTCAAAATTAGATCTGGATATCCTCTCATTCGTCTCACCTGGTGCCTCCTCACACGCAACCTTCCTCCCCTCCTACTATTTTATTCCGCATAGCCTCCTTTCATTTAGAGAGTTGGTCTTTGATCCTCGATTTGTATTTCAGTAGCAATTTGATACTTGCAGCATTTGTTTCGTTTGCAATTGCTACTTATGAGCATATCTAATTGTAGAATCTCAAAATTTTGGTTAATGTGGTGCTTGTTTAGTGTTCGACACAAAATTTATTGATCAATGAGTGATAGCTTGAGAAAACAATTTAAAAATGAAAATTATAAAAATAATAAAGATAGGAAAGCATTGTAAATAATACAATATTATATGATAAAAGATACTTTTGCCTTTGTATTGTATAAATAATTAACTCTTTAAAGAAACATGTGAAATTAAAGTATGAGATCGAAATTACTAAAATATAACAATTGAAAGTTATGGAGATAAATTCATAAAAAAATAATAAGGTAATTGTTGACGAATAAATATTAGTCAATAAACTTTGAAGATAGACAATGGTTCCCTTGTGATTCCAGTGCTTCTCTAATCATTATGCAGATAAAATAGAGGATAATACAAAGATAGTTACAGAACAACCTTTGTTCAAAGCAAGCATCCATGGGACTCAAAAATTAATTCTGATTCCAGTGGCATTTTCATTCTATATGATAAAAGTCTTTTCTTTAAAGGTAAATGATATTCTCTATTCTTTCCTTTCCCTATACCTTTAGCTATGCATTATGCAGTGATGGATGGTTAGCACTAGAAAAAATGCTATTATTGCAGTAAATAGCCAATGCAACAGGAGCTTATTCTCTGTTTTTCGATCGTAGTTATTAAGAGATCTTTTTTCTTCTCCCATCACTTATACTTTTGCATCTCCCATCAATTTTCTTCATTTATTGATGCTAAATTGACTAAAATTGTTCAAAATTGGCGAGTTTCCTTTAAGTTAATTGGTTTAAACTACTTTTCAATCAATTTTTGGTTATAAGATCTGGAAATCAACTAAAATATGATTGGCCTTGGATGATACCAATACTAGAAGGTGTATCGAATGATAATCTGCCGATGCCAAGGACTATGGTCAGGAGAGATACTTGAATATTCTGTTTTAAATGAATTAAAAGGGCGGCAGACAGTCTAAGCAATGCATCAAAAGTTGTCAAAAAGATCTAACAGCAAACTTAGATGTTATGCTACACAGAATTGGTGAAACTTATATTTGAAAACACATCTCATGACAGGGCTGTCAGAGTGTCGGACACAAAACAGAATCATGTGGTTAGAAAACAGAAAATCTGTGTCATTCCAAAGTTTTACGCAGGCGACTGATATCATATTTGCAATGTTTACACTTTGAGAATTGTTAGAGATTTAAATCACAAATTTTAATAAAAATTGTCTGCTATTGTTGTTCTTACCCCATGTCAATTTTAATTAAGTGAATTGTTTGGATGGATCATATTGAGCTGCTTGGATTCTTTAGCATCGTGTTCTTTGGATGTTCTATGGTTAGTAGGTTGCACAAAACTTTTGTTGATGAGTTGATATTTATATTTGTTTAAATTGTGCATATTATTGATTAGTCCTCTTCGTTATTGTAGCTGGTCAAAAAGATTTGATAATGCTTTTCTTCCTTTCTGTTCCTCTGGGTGAAGTAATGTTTATGCATCTTCGAAATTTGCTCATATGCATCGAACTATGACAGCCGAAGATTTATTACAATTCTACCGTCAGTTAAGCGAGGTGATTGGTTTGTGTGTTTTTGCTGCAGATGTTTCACCTAATGCCAACACCTCAGGGAAGCTTCTATGTGCTCAATGATGTATTCCGTCTGAATTATGCCTGATGAATCTATAAAACTACTATAACTCGAAGGCCGCAGTCGAGTGGAACATGGTATGCTTCTCTACCTATGGACTTTGATTTCGAGGAGTTTCTTTTTTCTCCTTATATGGTCAGTTGTTTTATTTTTCTTTCTGGTCTGTCGGATGGTTGAAAATGGTTTTAAAACTTTTGAAGTATTCAAATGGTGAGGTCTGATGATTTCTATGTGTACGGCTCGCTTCGCATTAATTTGCGGATTAGTCATGAATCTACTGGTTTTTTTTTTTTGTTTTTGCAATACTTCTTGCTGCTGCTTCTCCTTTTTAATGTGATTGTTCCCTGATTGATTATGCTTTGTGATAATAATTGTTTGGGTAAAAAGGTCTCATTGACAATTTACTCGGAAATTTTTTTTACTAATTTGGTTTTAGACATCCCTCTATTGAGAAATTGGTTTGTGAATGAACAAGTATATGTAATTATGTCAGAGATAATGTTAGTGTAATTAGTTTACATAAATTATAATATTATTATGAATCCTAAATTAACTAAGAAACTATGAGAAAATCAGGACAATCAATCTTCTACTTAAGGTCTTTAATTTAATTCTATAAATCAAGATAAATGGAAGGTACAGAAAGACAATACTTTTGTTCTTTCTGTAAAGCAAGATTTCTCTTCTTACCTTGTGATTGATTGTACAGCAGGGTTTTTTCTTACAAAATTAATTGCACATGTAACACATATTTTATAATATATAATTTCATAATGGAACCATCATGAAGCCTACTCATAAACCATAATGAATGAGCTAACAAAACCAACTAAGATTAAAAATAATAATAATAATAATAAAGAAAAATAAAGCCTAATCCAATGACCTCATTCATGCTGATTCCAGTATTAGATCCTACAAAGGTTGAATGTTTCAAGGGGCTTGATCAAGGCCTTTCTTTTCTGGAATTGCTTGATCCAAAGCAAACAAGTCGGATGTATATATCTGAAACGGTCCAAGTTGGCAATAAGGTTTATTAGAGTATTGAAACTTTCTTTTCATTTGTTACCCTAAAGATACAACCTACGAGTCCTTAAGTTTGGCAAGCCAATATCCTTGATGGATAGAACTTCTTTAAGTTTATAATGTGTCACGTTGTTGTCGATAACACCACACCCTATGTTATCCCGAGGCGATATGTTTCTTCTCAAATGATTTTGATGAGCCGGTAAAACCATTCCGAGTTTGGCACCAGGTTTTCTCGAGGCTTGGTTGGGTCGCTAACCTTAGTTTTTTTGGAGCACTAGGTCTCCTAGTCCGACCCCTCGAAGATGGACTCCTCAATCGTATAGTCTGGTCATCGCGCATTTGTATCTTAGTGCCCATAGGTGTGATTTGGCTCTAACTTCACTGATCATATTGAGCTCGGCCCAAAGTCCCTCGTTGGAGGTTTCTTCGTCAAAGCTCTCAATCTGAGATGTCAAGAAGACTATCTTAGATGACAGGATAAATTTAGTGTCGAATGCCAAGCTGAATGATGGTTCTCCCAAGTCGATCTTTAGTGTCATCCAAGAGGCCTTTAGAATGCTTAGCAACTCATTCACCCAAGTACCCTTGGCTCCATTGACTCTCTTCTTTAATCCTTCAAGAATGGCTTGATTGGTGACATTGACGAGACCGTTGGTTTAGGGATGAGCCATCGAGCTAAACCTCAATTGAATCCCATAATATTGGTAGAACTTTTTGAATTTTATATTATTGAATTGAGCCTCGTTGTCGGTGATGAGGGTCCTTGAGATTCCGAAATGGGTGATGATGTTCTTACACACAAATCCTTCAGCTTGCTTCTCGATGATCAATGCTAGTGGCTTGACCTCCACCCATTTCATGAAATAGTCCACTCCATGATGAGGAACCTTCATTGACCTGAGACTGGTGCAAAGGGTCCTAAGAGGTCTATACTCCATTGGGCGAAGGGCCATGCGTAGTCAATTGTACTCAGAGGGACCATAAGTTTGTGTTGTATCTGAGCAAACTTTTTGACACTTGTGGCACCTCTAAGCATAAGCAATTGCATCATTGCTTAATATCGGCTAGTAGAACCCTTGCCAAAGTACTTTGAATGTAATAGTTCGCCTATCTATGTACTCCCCGCAAACACCTTCATGCACCTCGATGAGCACCCTCTCAGCCTCTTGGGGTGTCAGGCTTCGGATGAATGGTTGGATGAAGGATCTACGATACAAATAATCGTTAATTATGCAATATAATGCTTAATGATGCTTGACTTATGAGTCATCGAGGGATCAATCGAGAGCGTCCCATCTTTTTTATAACGTAGGATCTTGTCCATCCAGCTCAACTCCTCCCCGACCATGGACACTTTGTGCTTTTCAATAGTTTGTGTCGGTAATGTCTCGACCATTCACTAACTCTCCCTCATAGCTTGGGTGGAGGCTAACCTAGCGATTGCATCAGCTTGGGCATTTTCTGCCTAAGGGACCCGTAACATGTTGAGTCAAGATACATTGTGAACTAACCTCCACACCTCAGCAAGGTACTTTACCATAGTTACTTTTGGGGCTTTGTAGCTCCCCTCCACCTAGCTCACAACTAGCTATGAATCACTAAACACCGTCAAGTCTTAGACTTGAACCTCTTTTGAGAGTTGGAGTCTTGAGAGAAGTGCTTTGTATTCAGCCTCATTGTTAGAGAAGTGTTTTGTCTCAATCAGGGACTCTATCGACTCCGGATGTGGGAGGGGCTTGGCGAACTTCCGAGGGTCTATTGGCGGCACCTTAGGCCAAGCTTTCTTCGGTAGGGTGATCATCATTAGATAGCATTGGTGCAATTCCCTTGAGTTACTTCTCAGTTCTCCGACATTGGTTCTTGTTGGGAATTTCATCACCATGTGGTAGGTCACACTATTGCCCTCAACCTATTGAGCATTGGTCGACCTATAATTATACTGTACATTGAGGGGATACCAAACCACCATGAATTTGGTCATTATCGTTTTAGAGTAGAGCTCATCCCCAAATATGACATGCAAGCTCATAGTCTCGAGAGAAAAGATGGAGTCGTCGGTGAACCCTATTAGCGAAGAAATCATAACGGTGAGATCATTAGCCGAGAGTCTAAGTTTTCAAAAAATATCAAAGTAGAGGATATTAGTAGGGCTACTTATGTCATTCATGACGCTCTTCGCACGAGCATTAATCATCCTCACGGAGACCACTAAGGCATCGTCGTGATTAGGTCAAAGTTACTCTATTTTTTTTTCCTTAAAGGTTATTTGTGAGTCGTCTTCATACCTCAAGCGCTTCTCGATGGTAACTCGGGTGTAGGCTTTGTGACATGAGGAGTTGTCTCCTCCCAACGTAGGTCCACTGATGATGATGTCAATTTTTCTTTTCATTGGCCCCTTAGGTCAGGGTGTATGTTCCTGGTGCCTTCGAACAAACCTCTTGAGGTGACCCCGATGAATGAGTTATTCGATTTGCTCCTTCAAATTACGACAATCTTCCATGTTGAGGCCATAGTTGTAGTGAAAGCTATAGTACTTAAATTTCTTCCTCCTCTCCAACGGTGTCTTTATCGGTTGAGGGTTTTTCAAGAGACCTTTTTTCTTTATTTATAAAAAAAACTTTAGTTCTAGTCATGTTCAAGGGAGTTGACTTGGATCTAAGGTGAGGCAGCTCAAGTCGATCATTTCTTCTTCACCATGGTGACCTCAGGGTCGGGGCTGACAGCAGTCACTCATGTCTCGATCTTTTGCGTGTCTCTAATGCTTACTCGAGACCATTGCCTTCACGACAATATATTGGTCGGCCCTCAAGAGCACTGTGGGTATCACCGCCAATGACCTCTCCACTAATTACAAGAAAAAGCAAGAGGACTTGAGCCCCATTATAAAGGCCTATATTACATGCAATAGATGAGCTTCTTGCTCATCTTGGATCTCATTTGTAAATCCAACGATGAAGTCAAAGGGTATTTCTTCCTTCTCTTGCTTAAGTCCAAGAAGCATTATTGCTGATGGCCTTGAGCACACATTCCTAAGGAAGTAAAACTCAAACTCCTTTGTGAGCTAAGCAAAGGAAACGACCGAGAGCAGCTTCAAGTGAGTATACTATTCTCATGTTGAGCCTCTTAACATTATAAGGAATGCACGACACATTAAGACATACGAGGTGTTGTACAGTGGCATACGGAAGGCGGTAGTATGCTCCATTGGGTCAATATTGTCGTTAAAGATCTCCAATGACAAAAGGCGAAAGTTCATCGAGATTGGCTTCCCTTTGATGTTCTGAATGAATGGGGACTGACTTAAGGTGGGATCGTTCGACATTTCCACTCTAGATTGCTAGAATTCTTGGTGCATCTCTTATAAGCATTAGCCCATTTGCTATAGATGGATCTTCAATGTGTCATCTATCAAATCTGTTGACTGGGTCTCGGATTCGGGCACAGCAGAGTGATAGCGTGATGATACATTGAATTTCACAATTTGGGAGTGAGGTGTTGTTTCGATCAGCAATTCCACAAGCCTTAGGCGATCCTAAGATGCTAACATTGCATTGGGTGGGGGATCCCGATAGGCGCTTGAGCTAGTGGGAGTTGAGATATTGATCACGGCTAAGATGATGACTGTTGGTGTAAACAACTTCGAGTCGTGGCCTCGGGGCCGATGCAGCTTGGTTCAGGTCCGAATGATGGGGGGATCTTGTTCGGCGTCCCTCCGGGTTGCCAAGGCGATCGGTCGTGCTGATCGGGTCGCGTGGGAGCTCGCCGGGCTTCTCCGGGGGGTGGAGGTTCCTCTCCTGGGTGTTCGGGGGAAGGAGCTCCATCTTTTGTCCCTGCACACAGGTCGAGTTGGGAACCTCGACCCAACCCCTTCGACAATCAAGTTAGTGAGTAGTCGTAGGGGGTTTCTATAGCTAAGTTGTGTCTCCTTCTTCCCCTCGTTCTTCGTTCAGGATGCGAGGGTATTTATAGGGAAGCTTACTGTTTCCTGATGTGCCCGCTTGCAGGAGGCAGACTCGTACTCCTGGTAGCGTTTGACACTGGTGTTGGCGTGGCGTGAAGGACCGAGCCTGAGCAGGATGTTAATGTGCCTCGGTCGGCATTCCGGCTCGAGCTGACCAGGTGCTGTCGGGTCGATCGAGGCGTGAGGCGTCATCTGGGGCAACTGACGTCAGCCCGAGTCTTGGCGTGAGGTGTCATCCATGTGGGAGAGGGATGATAGCTGCTCTTCTTGAGTAAAAGTGTTATGGGATGGAGATAGGGCCTTCTCGCTAGAGCATTCGTTAGGAGAATTGACGGATGGACATTCCTACGACATCATATCCTCCTAGCACCAAAATACTAGGAAAAATTGATGTCGACGTCTAAGTCAACCCGACATGGTCCAAACTCGAAGGCATAGGAGTGTCCGAGGTGGATGTGCCAAGCTCCCTCCTGAGGTTCTACGCCACCTGCACTAAGATCGATGTCGAAATTTTTTTTTTCGATCCAATCCATATGATGCTCAAGTTAGTCACTAAAAACTTGTATATGATTTTTTTTTTTTTGGAAAAGAGCTCCGTAATGTCGTGTCATGGATTAACTTTTATACCTGATCTTTTCGGGGACAACTTGTAACTGCTCCAACACCCGTCTCTTGACGTTTTGTCCACGTGGGTAACAAGGGAAGATAGCCTCGAATGACCTACCTTAGACTTTTGTCTACACGGGTAGACGAGTGAAAGCTGACTCAGATTTTTTTTTTATAATAATTTTTATGCAGTGATTATGTGTTGGATGATGATTGATCGTTAATATATTTCTTATAAACATATAACATATATTTAATAATATATAATTTTATAATGAAACCATTATGAAGCCCAGTCATAAATCATAAAAAGAATAAGCTAACAAAACCAGAAGATGCCCACTTATGGTATACGTGTGCAGCTCAACTTTGATTCTTAAAAGAAAGATCATAAAGAAAGAAAAACCTAATCCAATGACCTCATTCATGCTGATTCCAGTACTCGATCCTCAGGTTAAACGTGTCAAGGCCGTTCTTTTCGGGAAATGCTCGATCCAAAGCAAACAAGCAAGTCTCCGAGATGCGAGTAAGACCTTTGATTAGGAGCGCCAACTATTCTAAGCAGAGCTCAAGCCGTAGGTGAAGATCCATCCCTAACCGAAGGTGCTTCCTTACACGAACACAACCAAAGGAGACTTATATATGTGAAACTGATGAAGGCATTGAGCCGACTGGTAGAAGAGCAGCAGCCTCACCATTCTTCAACTCGAGTTCATCATCCATTATTCCACAGATTACAGTTGACTGACAATAAGAAGGTTTACATGCGTGACGGACCGAAACAAAATCATGGCGAAACCCAAAAAAAGGACTTTGATCATCTACTAGCCAGCGTGCACGTGGACGCCTATAGCAATCACCAGGATGGTCAAGATGACGAAGAAGATGATGCTGTGGACCAGAATCGCGATTCCGCTGGTGTACATGTTGCCGAACTCGATCACCCTCGTTCTCGCTGGTAGCTGAAACAACAGCCCCGGTGAGAGGAGGATGAAGAGGATGACGGCCACGATCACAGGCCCCCAGTCGGCAGCCATGTCTCTCGCCTGTTGCTACTACAGCTTGTGTTTCCTTCTTCGAGCAAGAGGGAATGGAGATGATGATGAAGAGAGACACGGAGAAAGCTGCAATACTTAAGCGGTAAGAAAGCTTAAAGCGAACAAAAGGAGGAGAGGGATGGGAAAAGAGATGGGAACGCTGCTTTAGGGTTCGTGGAATGCAAGCTTTGCACTGATTCATTTGGTTATTGGCCGCTTTAGGGATTCTTTTCTTGAGAGACGACAGGCAATGGATGTGGAGATGACAGTGCCGAAAAGCCAAGTCGAGCCTCGTCGTTCCATGAAGACTGCCTTTCTTACACTGTAGGCAAAGTTGGGAAATGTGATTCCTTGCTTCTTTTTTTTTTTTTCCTTTTCTTTAATAATACCTGAAACAGATAATAATAATATATACTGACATGAAAGAATAGTTTGAGTTTAATTGAAATTAAATCGATTGGGTGATTCATTGATTCCAAATCGAATCTGAATAATTTGATGATTATTTTTTGAGTTTAAAAAACATTTTTTTATTTTAAATTATCTTTTTTTCTTTTAAATCATTTTAATTAAAAATAGAAAATACATAATTGTCGGTCGGTGCAGTCGACGTCAGCGAGTGCGGTGGTCACAAGGAGGCGCCTCCGCGCTTGCCACCACGTGCTGCTTAGGCTCACCACGTGTTCCTGCTGGAGTGCTCTCCTGATTCGTGTGTGGACTGTGAGATCTACGCCGTCCATCTCAACCATCCGATAATTCTAATCAAAAATAAATATTACAACAGGTTCATCCATAAGGACTTCCAATTTAAGATCACGTACGCACATAGACGAGTTCTTTATGATAGCAGTTCATCAACAGGACTATATACCCAATTACAACCACAGCAATAATAGCACAAGAAATAGGAGCGTTCGCTAGTGACGTACAACACCCCACTTAAGGCACGATGAACGGCGACGGCGAGAACTCGAACTCGAACTCGAACTCTTCTCGCTCATGCAAGCCATCCTCCTGGCACGTAGTTACTGACGCTTGGGCCAGCAGCAGCAGCAGCAGCAGCTGCTGCTGCAATGGCCATTTGATCTGGATGATACCTGGAGAAGAAAGAAACAAATCATGGCCTTGGCCACCATCTTGCATGCGTGGCTCACACCACAGATCGATGCACACGAGTGGAGGAGGTACCCGATTTGGAGAGTAGGTTCACAGTCTATGGGTTGGAAGAAGCCGTCACCCTGCGGTTGAGGTTGCTGGCGGCCGTAGGTGTTGGGATCCCACAGTTGTTGCTGGTTGGCTTGGTTGCTCTCCTCCAACTGCCAAGTGTCACATGCAAACCATGGCAAAGCTTTCTCGATGTTGGCTAAGTTAGGACGGAAGTAAGAGAACTACTTACTCTTCTCTTCAGGGCTTTATTTGCTTCGCACAGCATTTGCTCCTGTCGACAGACGAGCAGTGTTAGATGGAAAGATACAAGTGTGGATGGTGCTCACGGACAATTCATTTTGTTGTGCAGGTGATGATACCCGTCTTTGGAGATCCGTCAGCTGATCGAGCATGTACTGAGTCTGTTGGAATAGACAAGTTCACAGTTCAGAGATGATGTTTTTGGCATCCGAACAAGTAGTTAATGGATGATCATCTATCGATTAGGAACAAGCTGAGTGGCCATAAAAAGTATGAACTTGTAAGAATGAGCATTACCCGTGTTGATCTTATTTGTCTTAATGATGCATCAAGTTGGCGCTCAAGTTGCTCGAGCTCTTTGATGTTGAGGGGCCCCAGATCTTCACCTAGCAGATTTCTACAACCCAAAACGAATTACTCCATTAACGTCTTTCAGCATTCCAGTAAAAGCTGTGTTTCTAATGTGCGAAGAAGAACAGTAAGATGTCACCTTTGTGATCTCTGCAAGGCTTCGACACGGGCCTTCAGCTTCAAGTATTCTTGCTGACTACTCTGATTTTTGCCAAAACAAGATGTAAGAAGAATGTCAATCATTATAATACTGACTACCCTGACTTTGCCAAAACAAGATGTAAGAACGTCAATCCTATTCTATAGAGATGGATATTGTAACCATCAAACTCAATGCAGATCAATTACATGGTAGCCACTAAACTTCAATCAATCATGTGGTCATTTGTACCGAGGCCTTTGATGGTTTCATCTGTTCTCTTTTATTGCCACTCCTTTATGATTTCTTAATATCCATCATCTTCTCAAGAAATTTTCTGACATTACTTTAGTAGCATTTTGCTGGCTAAGGATCATACATGATAGGAAAAGAGGTCAATTATCACACAATATTCCACATTCTAGCAATGTCTTTCACACTAACACCTGTGCCCTAGATTCATGCTATCTATAGTTCACATATATAAGTCAATTATTAGCAATATAACTTAGAACTCGAGCTCAGTTAAAAATTTGACATTTTGTTCTGTTGGTGCAATCCTGACTTGCTATCTAATCTTTAAAAGCATCATAACTAGCTTCTCTCATTCAATTTTGGTATGATGGCCAAAATTTACAAGATTGGATGTTCATAGGATGATGACCTTTGAACTTGAGTCAGAAAGTATTTTGAAGTTCCTCCAGTTTTTGAGATTCGAGAACCGAATAATGTAGCTTGAAAACAATAAAAGATAGTAGAAACTTAATCAAGTTTTGCGCACTACATATTTTGATTCTCTATAATAACATCTCCAGGCAAACAACAAATTAGAGAGGATGTCATTCATACTCTAAAACTTCAGGAGAAGCCATTAGTGGAACTGGAAAAGTATACCAACAATGGTAATCAAAAGAAACAATCCTTACATTAACTCAGAACAAACTATTGTTTTAGGGTGATTATTGTCTAGAAACTCCCACATTCACTTATCCATTTACCAGCTTCTCTTGACTTATAGGGTGACCAATTGTATTTACTAGCATGTTTCTCCAGATAACATAAATGGGACAAGACCAAAGAAGTGATAAAAAAAAATAATTTTGCTAAATTTTAAGAAAAAGAAGGTAGTTCAAGGTACAAGTTTTTCGATTATGTAAGATCTAGAGAGAATCAATATAAACAGCTTTATCTTTATAAGCAAAGAGGTCGGACCACTGAAGATAAATAGTGAGAAACATCCAGACTACTAATTGAAGTTCATCAACTGCAACCAAGCTGCCGATGTAATGTAAAAAAGCAGCCAGATATTTATGCAAAAATTAACCGATCTTGAAGACGTAACGAAAGACGAATTTATTCCTGAAGGAATTTTTATTTACTTTCCTTGAAATGGCTCTACCTTCTTATTTCATAAAAGACACCCATGAGCAATACCTAAAATTTTATTTTGGGTGATATGAAATTACTTACGAAATATCCACCACATATTATGTATAAAGCTTTTCATGCTCACACCAGTCACATAATAAACATGTATTCTAACCTAACCATATGATAACTATGAAAGACAAAATCACAAAGGTTTGTTTCAATTTTAAAAAGACAGCAATATTATAATATTTTTCTTGTATAGAGCCCTTGAAAACTCATAGTTGCATACATGGCCCACGACTAAAGTGGCAGCACTAGAAACCATTATTTAGAGCCAGAAAAATGAGTTGTTTACTTATATCATAAACCTTTCTAATTATGTGCACAATTGTACATACATTTGATAAACGTAACATGATACAGTCAAAGCTTATATGACCTAAAAAGAAAGATAAGTAATAAACTGCTAGTCTTGAAATTTTGATTAAACAAGCTTCAAAAAATCACCTTTATGCTTGTATTTTCATATATTTTTTTTTCTCCCATAGATGTTAATTCCTCAGATTTTCTAGGTTCGATAATCATGTCAACTAAGATTGCTTAGAGGTCGGGGCAAAGTGCTTCCTTGTCTCTGCCAAGATCTTGCAAATGACTATTTTCAATTACACAGAACACACGAAACTGCAATATATTTACACAACTACTACAAACAATTATTATGAAACTTACTTGTATGTCTCTTTAACTTGTGTTACATTTAGGCAATATTGCTCTTTGTAACCTTGCAGAGTCATATGTGAATAACTATAATATGGAATCAGTGGTCTTTTGCATCAAAATTATCTGGATATTAATGCAAAAGATTTCAATGACATAATTGTTCATTTGATGGAGGGTATCAAGATTTTAATGTTCAAAAGGTCAGTTGCGCAAAGGACAGTAATCATTGCATATATTTAAGTGCAAAATATCAAATTTAGCGAATATCAAGTAATCAAGTAAACTAGGAAGGGATATGTGTGCAAGAATCCTAAGGTTTTTTTGCAGGCAATTCTAATAATGAAACATCAAGCTTTAACAGCTTAATAAAAGATACTATATATAATTATAAGAATAGTGCAATAATGAATTTAAAAAAAGAGGAGGACAAGAAATAGGCTGCAAATCATACAATATTTATTGAAAATTTCATGTTTGCATGGTATAAAGCATTTGTAATTTAATTGAAAAGGAAATATGTGCTCTCTAAAAGATGAAATATTACATGTTACTTTCAAATTCAGTCACCATGACATGGTAAACAAAGTTTCAAGATTAAACAATCAAATATCATAAAGTAAATTGAAAATATAAACTTTCATTCAGACTCTGGAATGTAACATTTTCGAGAAGCAACAATCCTGATTCTTCTTTTACCCTATTTATTCAATGTTTAGTATCATGAAAACGAAAGGCATAATCAGATGGAACAAAGTTTCTACCACGTGCCAAGACAGTGAGTTTTTGTTACAGAACTGTCATCTTGTTAACTTCAAAATCAAGATATGAACCCTTGGTATGGTTTTGAAAGGAAAAGAAATCTCTTTAAAATTGTGATCAGAAAATTTGCTACCATCCAACAACTTATGCTTGGAATCTGAAATGTTTGCATATATCTTTGTATGATATATTATTGTAATAAACCCCCAACTTATCCAAATAAACCAAAAGAGCCCTATGTAGTTAGTTAGTCACTTATGCTAATGTTGTAAGAAAAAGTGTCATGCTGATAAAATTTTGACAATATATCACAAGGTACTCGTTTTTGTCACTCACTCTTTATAAAAAAATTATTATAATAAAATTTAGATATTTTATTTTTTTAATAAATTTAACTTAAAGGTGAATAATATATTAATCCTTCATCAGTTTTCCATACTTGTTGTGACTTAATTGCATCATACATCAAATATTCATTTTTTAAAAAGGATAAGATTAAAGAAATTTTCCTTTAAACTCTATTTATGGGAATAATTGATGACATATGTAAGGTTTCTTACATGGACTGTTCCTAGTCTTTGATATTGATCATTCTTAGCTAGATTTCTGAGAATGGACATCACCTGACAAGAATAAAGCAAAACCATCTCATCACATATCTTCTTTTATTATATTTATTTATATATATGTGTGTGTTTGTGTGATATATGGGAAATCCCAATTCCGAGGAAAATCTTGATCTTTAATGTACAAATCTTGATAAAAAGAGTACATAATGATAGTACTAGTAGTGAGATGTGATGGGGCATTCTTGATATTTGATTAAGTGAAGGCTAAGTGGAGACAGGTGCTGGTGATGAATGAATAGTTGGCTAAGTTCCTCCTGACTGCATATTATCTCGAAGAGGATTAGATTTCCAGAGATCCAAACATATAGTGCAATATAGTTCTTAGCTAAAAAGATTGATCAATATCTCATGGTTGAAACAGACAATAAGCCTTTGATCAAGATATTGAAGGAGGAGGCTTCTCCATGTCTGTCTTGTGATTGTCTTTCCAAACTTATTATTATTATGTGAAAATTTTATTAGGATAGAGTTTTCTCAGGTATATAGACAAGGAAATAAATGTAAGCACTGATTGGCCCCTTACATAATATCATCTAGGTTAGATCAATTGTGAAATGCTAATTGGCCACCTGATCTATATGTATTGTTACGCTCTGGATGAGCATAGTCAAAGTTGTACTAGTACTTTTTAGAGTTATTTTATTTTATTTTTTGGGAAAAAAAAGACTATGATCAAAAGAACAATTTAGACATTTAATGAGTTTCTAGCCTACTTTATTAGACTGATTTAAATTGAACGTTTGGTTGCAACAATAAAATAATTAAGGGGTAAAAGTCATGCTCTTATTCCTATGAAATACTACAATAAAGAAAATGGTCAGCTAGTTATAAGTTAATTTACCAAAATGCATTTTCTGGACGTACTTCTGTAACAAGTTTACAGTTCCATTAGCATTGTCTCCCACTTTTAATTTCTCTCCTCCAATACCACAACATTTTTTAAACTTTATCAAACTCTTAAAACATAATTCTTTAATACTTGCTATCACCCTAACATTTTGCAGTAATTTTTGGCATCAATATGTAACACCACTCTCTCACTAAAAAACATTATAGAATATGCTTTGGCTTTTGGCTTCATTATGGCATTCTAATTGACTAAGATTATGGAATAGGTTACTCTATATTAGAGCAGACACTTATTTGCATCATAGGTAGATAAATTGCACATGTTAGCATTACAGATATTTTTATTTATGTGACTAAGTAACTCAAAACTTAAACACAGAATATTAGAAATTAAAAGGGGCACCATGAAATCATTGTTGTTTTTCTTGCGCACATACTGAGAAAAATCATAGTATTTTAAAGTAAATTACGACTATAATACAATGTCATCAGGCACACCCCTTTCTTGGGATTTCCATGCTACAAACTTATTTGTGCATTGTGAATCATCTAGCTATTATAATCTCTGGAGTCTTATTTGCTTTCATTTCATTAAATAAGCATAAACTGACAAGATAAGAAATTACAGAACTTAGAAAACTAACTACACGCAATCGTGCAAATGATACCAATTATTAAGCTAAAAAGACAAGCATATAGGTATTTGCAGGAACCTCTATTCTAACGGTCCAATGTAGAGCATGAAATACATTAAAATTCCACACAATTTCCTCAACATGTAGTGTTTCTTACAAGTGACTTACTTTGACCTCTCAACAATCTTGTACACCTATGTAATTTTAATGATGCTATCAATGTGGAGATATTATAATTTTCCTACTATGATACATTTCAAGAGAATTACACATAGTAACTTATATTCACATCCAACCTTTCAAGAAAACATTGATGAATAATATTGTTGATGTCATTACTATGGAGTTAAGCCTACATAAGAAAGTTCCTTATTTTACTTTCCCATGTTCAAAGCAGCCACTAATGATACCATTGGCATCATGACAAATAAGTCTAAATGTTGAATTGCTTAAGCATCACATAACTGCTACACAATTATCATCGATTTTTTTTAATTGATGGCATATAAACCAAATTACATGTCATTCATTTCCTTTTAGAGAATAAGACTAACCTAATATTTAGTGCAAGAAGTCTGGTCAAAGGATCTATTTACCTGAGTCTCCCTTGATATGACATTTGTCTCCGGTGCCCCATAATTGCATTTTTGGTACCTCTCCAGTGTTTTCAACATACTATTATTAAATTAGGATAAAAAAAAAGGTCAAACTTTAAATATGCATTGTGTATTATAGAAAAAAAAAGGTACAGTATCATAATCAAAAGGAAAATTAAGAAGATTACAGTTGGCCAACATCTGCAAGGCAATAACAAAAGTATTGTCATCAACATGGTTTGGAACAAAGATTAGTCCCTTTTTACAATAAATATGCAAAATGTTTCCTGATAAAAGTCCACCATTTACTCTCAAGTCATCAATCGTCATTTATTTTCTTCCATTCAGACAATTTTCCTTATAAAGATTAATATATCTTTACAGCTTTGTGGGTGCTGTTGTTTTTGTTGAAAGATAAATATACGTTAATTCCTCTTTGTCGCTCCAAAATTAAGATCCTGATGTCAAATTATATGCTCATCTTGTAGAATTACAAGAATCTCACTACAAATAGATTCACAAAACTGCTTATTTATAAAGCAAGAATTAACTTCACAGAACTGATGAAAATCATAGATAGTGAAACTTGGAAATTGCCTCGTTGTTAGATGTTTCTCATCTTTAATCTTCATATATTTAATTCTCTTCAGTATGCAGCAGCTTATGGCATTTAAATAATGATCAAGTCCATGAATTTTAGATGGAATATTCACAAATGGACAACTCAATCTAGTCACTCAATAACTTGAGGAAATACATTTCTCTTCAAGCCCATCAATTTCATTGAGTACTTTACTACAATATAATTTGTTTAATTGTTCTGCAATTGTCACACAGCTTTTTGAGGGCATCAGAAACTATAAGCATAATAACCTCACCTGTCACTGAATTAGTACTACATCAGTTTGACATAGAAGATATAAGTAACTTCAATAAAGTTTTGTAAATTGAAATCAACATTATCAAAATAAAAAGAGACTACCAGAAGAATCACATAGGAACACCACAACAAGACTCCAGAGTGTTGTGGGTCTCACTTGTGTGATGGAATGTGACTTTCAAATCAAGAAGATGTGGAATGTGTGTAGTATTTGACATCTCCAACAAAGTTGTTTTGTTCTTGTCGAGAAACTTTTGTTTGATTTTTATTGAGCATGATTTTTTTCAAAATTGAGACAACCCTTTCTATGAATTAATGTTTCTAAATAAATTATATATTTGTTACCAAATCAAATGCTTCAACTTTGGAAATTTTATTGCAAGCTAACGTACGTGGGTTACTTGTATTCCCTCACAATGAAAATAACAGTAGATGTTGCATAAATGGTGGTCAAATCGTAAAAGAAGTGTTTGCAGGAAAACCATGGAAACAACTTGAAAGCTCACGCTTGTACCAAATGGTTATATCCACGTAAAAATCCCCTTCTTCAGACACTGAAATCTAGACAATGGAGGACCTTTCTGCAAGATCTAAAGGGTTTCAAGAAAACAAAAGGAATGGCATGGTTACGAGGAACCTCTGAAACGAAAGGACCAAAAGACAAGACTGGTGACAGACGAGACGGTTTCTTACAGGGAGAGCTAAAACTCTAAGTTCTTCGGAAGAATGACAACTGTGATGGTACTTTAGCTGTGCTGTATGAATCATGCAGTCACATGTACAAAATGAGATCGATTTGAGCATATCTGTACCCTGAATTAATGCCTTCTACCGATCTTTAACCACGACAAACTTTAATCTTCATCAGAACAAAATGAAATCGTCACAAACCTAAAACTTCAAAGAAATATAGACGAAGATAATCCAGAGGTGTTTGGTAGACATTTCTCTTAGACCACAGAAAGACCGACCAAAGAAGCAATAGATTCGTGTGAGATAATTCTTGCAAAGAGTGAATAGGCAAAAGTATATAGGAAGAAGTAAATATCATCGACAACATCTTGAATTCTACTTTCCAAGCCGACTCCAGATGTCGAGAGCCGGTGCAACGCAAGGGGAAAAGAAGCTTAGAATTCCGTGTATGATCACGAAGGCTTAAATGATCCGATCATTAGCCAGGGTAAATAAAAAGAGAAGGAATGAAACAGTTTTCTCGCCATAGAGATACAGAGAAAGATCGTAAGGAAAACAGAAGAAAGCTAATATTTGTTTGCTTCCTCATCAAAAATTTTGTTTTTTAAGGGATTTATCCTTCTCCATGACATCAAACTACTAACAAAACATCCAGATCTTTTGCGAGAACGAAATCCCGGAAGCAGTCGAACGAAATCAGAAAACAAATCCGCTATGCATGATTTTGTGCTATTTGACCCTCAGATCCTATCAAATTCCCATTATTTTCACGAAACCGGAAACCTATCAGAAGGATCCAAGCTTGGAAAGAGCCCAAACCGGAAACCCATCGTAGCAAGCAAAAGAAAGCACCGATCGAGCGAAAAGAAGACATTTTTTCCCAGCACTTTTCTCCCGGCCACGCACCTGGAGCTGCTGCAGAACTCGAAGAGCTTCCCGCGGTTGGAGAAGATGATGAGGGCGACCTCGGCGTCGCAGAGCACCGACAGCTCGTAGGCCTTCTTAAGCAGCCCGTTCCTGCGCTTCGCGAAGGTCACCTGCCTGTTGATCTTGTTCTCGATCCGTTTCAGCTCCACTCTCCCCCTCCCCATCTCCTCTTCCTCCTCCAACAACCACCCCAAAGAAACGAACCAGATCGAAAAGAAGAAGAAGAAGAAGAAGAAGAAGGAAGGAAGGATTAAAGAGAGAGCTTTCGGACTGGAGAAGGGAAGGAGAAGAAGCCAAAACCCATTTGCCATTTATAGGCAAAACGGAAGGGGAGGGAGACGTCCATTAACCCTAACATCTCATCACCCTTTTAACCTCCGGAAACTCTCATACTCAGAGGTTTCCGCATATCAATCTCTTGCGGACACGAGATATGCGGTTGATATGAGCCGAATGGAAAATTGGACCGCGGATGATGGATGCTTATGGTGATATTATGCGGATAGTTGTAGAGAGGTAAGCAGAAGCTTAACAATGAGCCGAAGACTGACTTGGACAGGTGGCGGTGACAGTGGAATTCAAGGAGTGGGTCCCCTGGGAGTGGGTACGTGTCGGGAAGAGAAAAGACAGGGACACAACATGTTGACACGAAAACCTTGGACGTGGGAGGAGGGAAGCGTGTGATTGGCCGGCAGGAAGACTTGGGAATTAGGTAGGTCTTGTAATGATTTGCGTATACTTGATATTTTATATTTGGCTGTCAAATATATAAAATAAAATAAAATAAAATAAAATAATTTCTTTACCACCTAATATTATAAAAACAATCTCCTGAGGGCCTCTTGCACTGTATGTATACTCTTTGGATGTGTATTATTATATTTGATTCTATTATTATCGATTTTGATTGTTGATTTAGTATGTCAAGTCTAGTCCGATGTGATACATCTTCGGAAGAAAAAAAAATCTTTTGGTTGTCAAAATCAAATAAGATTCTTCGCTTCAAATGTGAAAAATCATAATACCAACTTCTCGATATTTTTAAAAAACTAATAATATGATGGATATGTCGCGTAAGACCCCTTGAAGTTAGGATCGAATGACATTTTCTTCTTAGGTAATTTTTTTTTATGTGATCGATCTAAATGTATATGGTTTACAAAATTAGTGACAGGACGAGCGTGCCAGATGAGACGACTCTAGTGGTTAATTTGATATTAAAAAGTGATATTGTATGTGCAAGAGAATGGTTAATTATACCCGAGACTCTTTTATATAATTCTACGATTAGAGAATATTTATTATATGAGGTATGATTTGGAGAATATATTCCTTTATATAGGTCTATTTAGTTTGAGCAGTTTGGGATTTCATGGCACAATCAAAATACTTATCATCAACTTTCATAATAATTATTATGAAGACCTTGTGAGCTCGCTCGAGTCCCGTCTTCGTCACTTACCTTTGTAAATAATTTTTTGTAATTTCCCGCTGTGTTCATACTTGATATACTTATAATGTGTAGCTTAGATAGACCAATGCATGTAATTGGCCTTTTAATCGATGCAAAGAAGATGTATGGTGATGTGTGATGTTGCTTGTTCTCTAAGATGATGAGAAAATTAGATCTCTCAACAAATGTTAACTCAATTATATGATAGCTGCCAACTAGTCATGAATGGCAATGCAAGTGTGTGTCACACGTCATGATCGACAAATATTCTCAAGCATTCTTTAATCCACTTAGATGTTTCCACCATCACTTATGCATCCTAAGTCTACATATGGAAATACAAGGAAGAGTAAAGATTCTAATGGCAGAAGAAGAGCAAACTAAGTGCTTGGAAACCTTACACAAATTGGAGATAAAATGAGCTAAATGATGCTTTACTTTTGATAGGTTTAGTCTTAGGAATCAATCCATAGTGCATACAAAGTCAAAAAGTAACTTCACTTTTACCTCCATAAGAAGAATCTCAAAGGAGCAGGGAAGGTCCACATGGATATAAATATCCTTGAGCTTGCACTGTTTGAAATCTCTGCCTATTTGTAGTTCCCTCATTGTTTATGTGGAGGATGAAGATTGCATGACTAGGTCATTTTAGCTGAAAGCTAGGTCACAAGGAAGCTAAATGAAGAATAATGAGTCATGTGTAGTCTTAGCTACTTGACTTAGCACTCCCACAAAGAAATTAGAAAGCCTTTGCTTTCCTTATGATTCCCAAATTTGTCTCCAAGTGTTGCATCATGAGAATCTCAAAGCTTAAGATCAAGAGCAAACATGATAATGGCTATTTAGACAACAAAAAGAAAAGCTAACAACAGTGACATATATTTGCTTGATGCTTATGGATACATTGTTACAAATACTTTGCAAATTATCCTTGTTTACATATTTTTGTTTTTGTTTGCTAAAAAAAATAAAAGTAAGTGCATGAAATTTGGGATTTTGTCAAATATATGATGTTTTTGTTAAGTATAAGTTGTCAGCGAGTGGCAGAAACGTCGAGAAGAGGAAGAAGAGAAAGTGCAAGAATTGAGTCTGGTAGCGAATTAGGATTCAGAACTGATATGATATATAGAGTTTTTTTCGATCTGGTCTAATTGTTTCGTAAATGTTTCGGCCTAATATTTCTCGTCTACTGATCAAGGATTAACCTAAAATGATCGAATCCAACCTCATAGACATGACACAAACAACTAAATTTTGGTAGACTACATTATGCTTGGTCCAATACACTAAATATTCTACAAAAATTGAGTCAGGCACTTGTAGTAAAAGACAGGATTCTTGGGTTTATAGGATTCCAGAAATCTTTCATTGATGGCCATCTCTAATAGCATGTGAATTATGCAGGGAATCGAATGATATGCAAGAAGAAGGTTGTGAGACAAGGCCATCTCTTTCTAGCCAATTAGATGTGCTGATCACTTGGAACTATTTCTTGAAGAAAGCAGCATTCTTCCAACTGATGAAACCCTAATTTTTGCAGCGAGTTGTTTAGTGGATTAATGCATTTTCTAGAGGAACCTTCAGGTCTTTAAGATCAACATGCATAGAGGTTTATTGTGGATGTTTAAGAACACACATTTGTTTGCCTATGTCTAAGAACACACATTTTAACCTACTAATTCTCACATTCTAATGTTATATAAAGTCCAATGCCAGCAACAGGAAGATGAGCAAGTGAATCAAGTTGACTACCAATCGTTGCTATTTTATAGGATGATAGCATGATTAAAGCAAAAAATAAGGCACCATTTAATGTTACATGAGACTCGAGAATACTTGGCATATCACATCCATAAAGGATTTAAGCTGAATTCACACTCAGTGACTTGGGAAGTTAAGGAGGGAGATAGCATATGATCAACATGGCATGTAGATGCTCTATACAATGCCAATAACTTATGACCTTCCGAAAAATGATGCACAAGTTGATGATTTGTAGTAGTGTGGGAGGCCAAAGGCAGACAAGTTGTGGAATGTGGTGTCAGTTCAAGTTGCATCCTTCTTGTCTTTAAGAATGTCGCATCTTCTCTTCGCTCACTCCATTGAATGTTTGTTCCCATCAAAGATAAAGAATCCAACTTGCTCCTCTCTCTCTCTCTCTCTCTCTCTCTCTCTCTTAATAATGTTCCCTGTGTACTCTTAGGTGACTCGATAACGCATAGTGGTCCATCCAACATCTCCAACAGGAGCTGCATTCTAGGAATTTTTTTGAAGCTTGGATGAATCGAGCTGAAATGTTTGGATTATGTTATCCTCAATGTTAGGCAGTTTTCTTCATTATCATCCTCAATGTGAAGTAAAAAAATTGTGTATTTCCTATGCTATGCTTCACAATGTTAAGGCTACATGCTTTATAGTACAAGAGAAATCAACGAAAAGGTTGTCTCCATTGATAATATCAGGCCTGTTAATGGTTAACTATGAAGATGACCATCTCTAAGATCCAAATCTACAACAATTTCACGTGTGTTCTTTTGTTCTGAATGAGAAATCTGATGATAAACCTGTAGAGAAAGCCCACCAAGACAAGCTGGCTAGCTATATATTAGCCTCCTCTCTGGTTGCTATATGCTGCTGCTTCTTTGTCTGTTCTCTGCAATGAGAAGAAGAACATTTGGCCATGCAAGGAGTTGACATTATTATTGAGAGCGGTGGATGGGGGAATCACCAAAGTGCAGCATCAAACACAGACTACTACTACTGCCAAGAGAAGGGAAGAGGTTGCGAGGCCCCGACCGAGGAGCCATCACCTCCTACATGAACCGTGCTCTGACAGTGGAGTTCAGTGTCAGCATCGCCAACAAGCACAGCATCCTCAAACCCCGAGTAAGAGAACCCTGCTTGCGAAACGTAGCTTGAAGCTTGAGAGCTGGCATATCGATCGAGGTGGTTGTAGGGAAGAGAAGAAACCAGAGGCTGATGGTGCACAGGGATCCTTCCGGCAGGCAGCATTTGGCCCATGCCGACGGCGACGCCTGGACTCGGAGTTGATGACAGAAGAGAGAGAGCACAATCTCCGTGAGAGAGGATCTTGTTGTTGCTGCTGCTGCTTTCTGTCTTGAGGAATGGCTGGCGTGTGGGTGGTTCCATTGTTGTCCTGCCGAAGGCAGTGTTGCCATGTTGCAGGAGAGGGAGCTGCTTCCCGTCTTGGTTGCCGCAGAAAGGGACAGACAACTGTTGTTGGCTGTCGACGGCATGGAGGGGAAGGTGAGTGGTATATATCGCAGGCCAGTTGTGCTCTTCTCTTGGTGTTGGGAGTAGATGAGGATACATCAAGTACCTGCTGCTCCCTGCAACCACCAGATAGAATGATCCAGGAAGCACCATGAGTTGAATCCAAGGAGCAAAAGAGAACATTTCTATCATAATTCAGACCTTGATGATTCGGAAATAGGCTCCCGGGACTTGTGGATCCTGGTTGAGGCTTTCTCCGGCGCTTGTTGTGTCCATCCAATCGCTTCCTACAGCTTCGTTTCACCTCATCAAACTCCTCTAGTTGGTGAAACCTGTGGCAATCATCAATTAGAACTCATAGGAGAGAGAGAGAGAGAGAGAGAGAGAATTTAAATTGAAGAGTCATAGCTCCATGAACTTTAAATTGAAGCATGAGTCAAAAACAGAGTATAACATCAAAGAGAATTCTCTTAATTTTGCTGTAAATATGACAACTCCCGATTAATGCATGATAAAAAGTTGGTGGCTGCTAAATCATATAGTGAATGAATCAAAAATTATGAAATCAGTGCAGAAGTTCTTGATTGATAGAGATATTTCCTCATGTTCAAGTATCAAACAAGCAGAGGAACAGAAGAAAGCAAGAATACAGTGAAAGAGACAGTTCATGTCGTGCTAAAATAGCTTTGACACGCCATGAACAGAGTCGAGAAACAAAAAACCACAAAGGTCTGTGGTGATGGAGTGAATTGCATCATGTTGTGGCGCATGGCATGGTAATTTGCTAGTTTCTTTCTCGCAGATATGGAAGCTTTCTTTCTGAATCCTAGCAGAGGAGCTACAAGAAGGATGGGAGTGTGCAGGTGGTCCTGTTGCATTACCTGCTGCACTGCTGGCAAAAGCGTTGCTCCTGGCCGCCCACCATCACCACCGGAGTCTTGGAATGCACCTCGCACACCTTGTGGCGCCGGTGATACTCCCGGGAGTTGCTGAGATCGGACTTGCACCCGTCGACCAAGCAGGCCGCCGTCTGCCCAGCGTTGCCCGGCCCACGTGCCCGCCGAGGCGGGCCGGACGCTGCTGCTTTTGTCGTCGCCGTCGTGGCCTGGCTTCTCCACTTCTCTGGTGGACGAAACCCAGCGGAACCACCAAGCTTGAGGTCAACCGAGCAATCCATTTCGCTAGTCTGGCTTCCGAGGCCACGGCTGCGCTCGACCAAGGAGCCCATGGTGAGCTCTGCTTTCTGCTGCTCGAGTCCTGAGAAACCCCACGAAAGGAGCTTGTTGGGATTCCACTCCATGGAGGTAATCTTCGCAGAACACCCTCCTCCTCCTCCTCCTCCTCCTCCTCCTCCTCCCTTCTAAACAAGCGAGCCGAGGTCAATCAACAAGTCATTATCACGAACGCGTCCATCAACAAAGAACAAACACAAGAACAGAAGAAAACAACAGGGGATTTCCAAAAGGAACAGGGCAAATCTAACAGACTTCACGAAGAAACACTATTCCTTTCATTCTCACACAGATCTCAACTCGCTAAAGGGGAGGCAGAAACGAGCCAAAGTTCATAAAACTGAGGACTCGTCAGAAATCATAGACAGCTGCAGCAGCAGCAGCACAGAGGACCGACCGTGTGCTGTCCGACCATTCAATCTCTGACAGGGATCCAATAATTCAACAGCTAATGCGAAGGGTAAACCAGGCTGTGTGTGGTGTGCAGGTTCTGAGGAAACCCACCTCTCCACCCACTCGGCACTGCAGGTATCGGCCGTCTATAGATAGACATGAAGCGTAGGCAGACACATATAAAGGCTCGACCTGCAAATACTGGGAGCTGAAGCACAGTGAATCATCATATTTACAGATGGAGAGAGAGAGAGAGCAAGTCCTAAATCTTCATGAAGTAAGAACATCAAGTAAATAGACGCAGGAAAGTGCCAGGGTGTAGTTGCTGTCAACTTTGGAAGCTGGGGGCAAAAAGTACTGCAGGAGACTGGAGGAGGAGGAGGAGGAGGAGAGAGAGAGAGAGAGAGAGAGAGTGAGAGAAGAGAAACTAGAGAAGAGAAGAGAGGTAGGTCTGTGAGTGCAAGGACAAGTCACCTTGTCACCGTGCTTCCACTGTTGCCAACATGTTTCTCTTGTCTCTTTTCTCTTGTACATGCCTACTTGTCGTAGAATCTGCATCGTCCTCTCCTTCAACATCTTTTACTGTGTCTCCTTTTTTTCTCCAGAGATTGATTACCTTCTACACTTAGATCATCACCACATCCTGCACCGAGTGCATTACACGTGTGGCATTATCCATCTTCTACTTGGCTGTCAGCACAAGTCTCTTAGCCATCTCCTGTGCATCACATCACGTGATCTGATCAAGCTATCAAGCTGTTCATATTAAGCAGGAAAGTTGATCACCTAATTTGCTTGTAGTTCATGGTGTAATTTGGTCTTGGACTAGATTTCATATTATTTTCCTGATAATTTCAATCTGTTGAACGAGGGACATGGTGACTGGATATAGGGCTACTGGGGAGCTAATGTGATATCAAAATGTAAATTAGTCTAATCACCATACCAACTCCAAAGTTGGCACCAATATAGAATGTCCAAATCTAATCGAAGCCCACAAATCTAGAAGAGAAGAATCGAAAAGGATTTTATAGGTGCGATACAAAACAGGCTATTTTAATGCACACCACTTGCTACCATTAAAGGACTTGAATCTGTGCTCACATGCCCGAAGTACACACTCTCAATTCCCACGCTAATCTTAGAGACGTGGCAACACCCCATCCGCATGAAGATCCTTTTTCTAGCGGGTTGGATCGCCAGGATGAAGAACAGTATATTATTATTTTTCTCTTCAATTCATGGAAGTGCGTCTTTGATTCACTCCTCTTTGTTGGGATTTGGAGACTGCCTTTTTGTTCTGAATGCTATCGGGTCTTGCCACTGTTTTCTGCACTCAGAATCTCGACTTGTGGCCGTCCAAATCTCTTTAGCAACTCGATCGGCAAAAAAAATATCATTAGATGTCTTCTCAGATGTGTGACGAATGCTTCTGAACATATACATTAGTCGAACGATCAAACACAATGTGTGTTTGAATGCATGACGACGATCAAATCATTGCCTAACAAAGAAATCCTTGACTGTGGCTATGTCCTATCCGAGTTAAAGAAGAAGTCTTGGTGAAGCAATGGAGATGCTTTCTTCGTTAAAGCTGGCCAAAAGCAGGTGCCACATTCCATGGTGGAAACCGGAGTTGGAGCAACAAAAGCAATGCCCTCAGTGACAACAAAATGATGACAAGATCAGTTCTCTCGTCTTTCTTAAGGGCAGGAAGAGAAATCTTCTGATGATATGGTTATCCACCGTTTGTAGCGGCTGACACTGCATGAAGTTACTCCAAGAACACCGAATCTTATATTCTGGCATGCATTAGATATGTTCTACGCATGACGGCTAGCTGTAGCTTTTTCCTCGAAAGCCTTCTTGCCATTACAGAAGCAGAAGAAACCTGAAATAATGTTTCGTTTTCTCCTCTTTCCTTTTGTTATGACAGGACAGTGGAATCATCATTGCGCTGAGACAGCAATCAAGACATGGGTGGTGGGTCCAAACACCACTGAGATACAACCACGATGGGGGAACCAAAATCTCCCTGAACTGAGCATCCATGACTATTTGAATAAATAATGAGAAAAGCATGGACTCCCAGGAGTATTAACTTCAAAAGCATGATTTCTATGCCTTCGTGCATATAAAGCCAAAGGCAAACAATCTCCACCTGAAAGTATTCATTTTCTTCCATCAACGAGCAACAAATCAAGCAAAATGTCAACTCTGGCAGGTAAATGCATCTGGTAGTTTCATGTAAGCATTTTTACAAATTCAGTTCGACTTTGGGGTAAACAAAACAGCAGCATCCATGCGATAACCTTATCTTGCTTAAGAATTCACAATAGGATCTCCTCTGCACAAGAATTTCAAGATTGACAATCACTTCATAAGTGTTCCTCCAAATCTTGGATCGAGTTCCACTAACCTATGTGTTCTGGTATAAACTAGTATTCTTGAGGATATGAATTAAAAAAGAATTGACAAGAAGAAAGGACCAAAGAAACAAGAGCAAAAGAACCATTGAGATCACTATATACAGACAAGCCACAGAAAAAGGAGTACGAGTAATCGGTGCAGCAAGAAGACAGCTTCTGCAAGCAGTCTTGTAAAAAATCAAAGTTAAGTAATATAGGCTACCTAATATTCCAGCAGATGCAAATCTTGTTACTGCATAACTGATGAAAGAACAGCAAAATAGATAAGCTATTCCATCAGCAATTCACATAACTTTCAGAAAATTGCTTTATATAGGTACTGTAGCAAACCATGTAGACTTAAATCATACACCAAGTCTGGAAAGTTAAAACAATTATCACAAGCAGCGCCTAAGAAAGTAATACAATTGGTTGCAGCATTTGAAGTACTGGTTCATGCAGCTCCATAGTGGGCAGCTAATACAATTCCAGTTAAGGTCCCTTAATCATATATGTAGGCATCACAGCACAATATAGGCACTCCCAATTTTACAAATACCTTTTTTCTTAAAAGCATGTACAACATGATGCTAAGGAACCAATGCTAATACCTGGGTGTTGGCAAGCACAATAATTGTGCTATGTGCATTGGTTTAACTTATGTTTAATGTATTATTTCTGCAAGCGTCCATCCCCATGTCAACTAGTTCCAGAGCATTGACATGGTATGGAATAATGATAATTACTGTTCCAGCATCTGGACAAAACCCCTGAGCCACTGATCTCAAAACCTTCTCTCCTACATCTTTGAGAAACTGGTTAAATCAAATTCCAGAACCAACTTAAGAAAGTAGGAAAACCAACATGGAGCCCACATGAGAAGAAGGATGAGATCAACTGGTTGGAATGATGAATTTTTATATTACTAAGATGGATGATCTTTGGGGGAAGGATATATAAGAAGGGACTAGTTGAATACACGACACAAATTTGAATACATCATGATTTTCACTTATAATAGGAACAAGCATACTAATTAGTATAAGCAGAAAGAGTAGTACAGTGCTTCAAACATAGGGAACTAGTTGCAACTCATTCTTATAAACAACACATGAACCCACCAAACATCTAACTTTCATGGGTTGAAAATTTCATAATCAAATTCTAATATGGACTTAAAAATAATAAATAAATAATGTAAAAATAGAAATGATCCTGTTGGTAAATGGCAGAAAAGAACTCCTGAGGTATCTAAAGTCTAGAAAAGCATCATAAGGTTATACATGAATATCACGTTCTTCCAAAATTTTCCTGGTGTCTTATAAAACCATGTATTGCCCACTCTAGGTCTGCAGTCTGCTTACGACCTTTCTGAATTCCTCCAAGTTAAACTATACAATCAAAACCATCTTCATTATAAATTCCAAGATGTAGGAGATCTAGGATGTACATAAAAAAGAAAAAGTTAAACCAACAGCAGATTGACTGCAAGTGCAACTGTATAGTTTCAGTATTGCAGAGTGTCATACCAAGCCCATGAAATGATAATGATACAGTTACAAGACAGCATGAAGAAACCGAAGAATCAATCTTTAGTTCAAGGGAATCGCATGTTTAAGCTCAATTTATTCACTTCTTCAGTCTTGCTTTATTAGTAGTAATGCAACACTTGTCTTTCATGCCTTAATACCATTATCATTTAGGTTGGCTTCTTAAAAAATTGCAAGAAAAGTTACCGACTATAAAGTCTTGCCTTGCACAATACATATAAACCAGTAAAACTTTGCAAGCCTAACAATTCTACATTGATGAATGTTTTATTTTTTTCAGAACAGTAACACACAAACCTTTGGAATTGGTTCTTGGATCACAGATTCAACAGCAACAACCATTGATTGGACAAATTCATCACCCCCAGTTCCTATTGCGGTAAACCGTCTGTCCGTGGGGTATGAATTAACCTGAAAAACAGATAAATTGATGAATAGACTTGCATTCTCAAAACTCCACATAATAGAAAGAATTATTTTTTCTTCCTCTAGTTTTTTTTGTTTAATCAATTGGTAGAAAAGGTGAAGAAGCATCAAGGAAGTTTACCATATTGCACAAGTAAAATGTCAGCATGCTGATAAAATGATAAAAAAAGCCTCTGAACCACTAATTTAAATAAGGTTCCAAAATGAATCAACTAGACCACTTAACTAAAAATTGGATAAGCTCACAACATGAACAAAAGGAAATGTTCATAAAGTCAGTTCATCTTTTAATCTATAATGACACTGAAAAGGTTGGTTGCAGACCTGAGTACTTTAACAATTTGAGTATCCATGTAGTATTAGAAGCTGACACAAATCGGGACAATTATGCACTATAACCATGTTCCTATCAATGGATTAGCATAAGTACACATTTGCCTTGAGTGGATTTTGTATTAAGAGAGCATGAGGGTACGACGGACTCATATATAACTCCTCCAGTAAATGATCTTTCAATCATATGGGATAACCAGCCAGATGTGAAGTTCAAATATAAATGTCCTAGAGTAACAAAGGAATAATATAAACTAAAGCCTAGATGCTTATAAATGTACTATAATTAAAAGGTGATAAAAGAAGTTTGAACTTATATTGTGCTGTTGCTGTCATCAAAAAATAATTAAATGAATTCAACAATAGTGACAGGTACAAAAACAATTAATTTTGCACAATGGACTTTAAATTAAGGTGAAGTGGGGAAAAGAATATGGCAGAGTATTGTAACAAAATTGTACCTTCTTATCTAAAACAAGCCATTCATCAGTAGAATCATCCATCACTGTACCACCAATAACAACATTTGTGGTTTGTGCAACCCTTCCTTCAGACTTTGATACTTCTGGATTCAGTGCCAACATCAATTAAAAGGTGGGGGTTAAAACAAAGCATCAGAAAGAACAGTATCTGATACTTTAAATTGACAAATAACGGAAAAAGAATGAAACCAAACAGTCAAAATAAATGAATCTACTAACATCTTTTGGAAATACAACGAAATGATTGCATAATGTATTTCAAAAATACATCAAATGCATGACTTCTTATGTATATTATTTGTATCCAATTTCACCAATATTTCTACTAGTCTAAATCCATTTTGAATCTTATTGTATCTGTACCCACCCAAAATATAAAACATATCCAAAAGCAGTCCAGCATCCAATATGTACCCAAAATAAACATATATCTGATCTGTATCCAATTCATATCTGTAATTATTTTGAACGAATATGACTTCATAATTTACATCCATCTACCATACTTATCCACTGATTACTAGAGGATAAGATAGGGCTTTCCCAATTTATGATATTTTTTCATGCCTTTTTTTTTACCTCAAAAGCCTAGGTCTCTGTTCTTTGGTTGAGGTTATTGTTATTATTCTCTTTCCTGTTATTACTAACCCTTGAATTCCTTGAACGCGTTGCCTCCTCTCCCCAAATTAAAATTAAAATAAAAAAGAAAAAGCTAAATTAGACTAGAAGATAACCCAAACACCACCAATGCGGGTCCCAAGCCAGATGAAAAAAGTGCAGGGTTGCATTAGGTCACTGACAACCAACATAAAATTATGTCAGATCTCATTAATATGAATCTTAACCAATTTCAGTATAGAGCTAGATCGTCACTCGGAACACCTTCAGGGAAGGGATTAGAATTGATAGGCACTATGATTAGAAGAATAATAAATATTACTTGCTTATAAGAGACTAAGTGGGTAGGAAAAAAATCTAGAGTGATTGACAATACTAGATTGAAAATTTAATATACTGAAAAAGTTAAACACAGAAATGATGAATAAATTGTTGTTGATAAGGATCTTAAGAATAATGTTGTAGATGTAAAAAGATTTGAAGATAGAATTATAGTTCTATAATTTGTGAAAGAACAAGATTTTTTTGAATGTCGTTAGTGCTTATACCCCTCAAGTCGGATTGGTTGATTAAACTAAAAGAGATCTTTGGGAAAACTTAGATAACATCATTCAAAGAATGTCTATAACTGAAAAACTTATAATTAGAGGATATTTGAATAGCCATGTAGGGAAAACATATAATAAATATAAATGGGTGCATGAGGGCTTTGGTTATGGAGAGAGAAATAAAGATGGTAGTATGATTTTGAATTTTGCAACTTCATATGGTCTTATAATTGTAAATACTCACTTAGAGATTAATATTTGATTACTTTTAAGAGTGGTCACAATTATAGTCAAATAAACTTTTTCTCATTAAAAAGGTAGACAAAGTTAGTTGTAAGAATTGTAAAGTTATACCTGGCAAAAGTTTGACGAATTAACATAGATTGATGGCAGTAGATATTTATTACAAAAAATAAAAGAAGCAAAAGATAGTAAAAAAATTTACTAGGATTAGATAGTAAAATTTTAAAGATGATAATGTAAACACTCTTAAGAATATGACGAAATGAGAGGCAACTTGGAATGAGTATAATATTAATATTATCTGGACTACCATGACTAATAAAATTAAGAGCTTAACAAAAGAGATTCTTGGTAAAACTAAAGATAGAGGTGTAACCTTAAGAGAGAGTTGATGGTGGTGCAAGAAAATTCAAAAAGTAATTTTTAATAAAAGATCATATTTTAAAGATTGACAAAGTTATAAAAATGAGAGAAAATGTAAAAGATATAAATAATCTAAAAAAAGAGGCTAAAACATGATTAGTATGACAAGATATGAAGTTTATGATAATTTTTATAGTAAATTAAGTACTAAAGATGGTGAAAAAGATATATATCGAATTGCTAAAGCTCAAGAAAAAAAGTATAAGGATTTGGATAATATTAGATCCATTAAAACCAAAGATAAAAGAATAGTTGTTAACGATAACAAGGTTAAGGAAAGATAAAAAAAATATTTTATAAATTATTTCATGAATATTCCAAACAGGACTTGGATTTAACAATAAATAATAATGATAGATTTAATAATCATAGATTTGTTAGTAAGATTAGAGCTAGTGAAGTAAAAAACGCATCAAAGAAGATGAAAATAACTAAGAGTGTTTGACTTGATGGTATCCTCATTTAGGTCTAAAAAAGTTTAGAGGACAAGAAAGTAGCTTGGTTAATTATCTTATTTAACGAAATCAGGTGATTCGAAAGGATGTTTGATAAATGGAGAAAGATTTTTTAAGTGTCAATTTACAAAAATAAGGATGACATATAAAATTATTCAAATTATAGAGGAATTACAATCATAAGTCATGCTATGAAACTTTGGAAAAGAGTTATCAAAAGTAGGATAAGGCATAAAACAAATATCTCTGAAAATCAATTTAGTTTTATGCCTGAAAGATCACCAATAGAAACTATTTATTTATTAAGACAATTAATGAAAAATATAAAGAGAAAAATAAAGATTTAAATATAGTTTTTATTGACCTAGAGAAAGCCTATGTTATGGCTCCTAGAGATTTATTATGGTGGATTTAACAAAAAAAAAATGATGTATCCACTAATTATATTGATATTATTAAAGATATGCATGCCAATGTAGCTACTAGTATTAGAATATATGGAGTATGCCTAGTGAGTTTCCTATTATAAAAGGATTACATCAAGGATCCACATTAAGTCCCTATCTTTTCACATTGATACTGAATGAACTTACTAGTCACTTACATGATAGATCTCCCTAGTGTATGTTATTTACTAATGATATCATCTTAGTTGATGAAAGTCTAAGTGGAATTAATTATAAACTTGAGCTATGAAGGCAAACCTTATAATCGAGTTAAGATGTAATTTTAGGGATTCTAGGAATAGATAGAAGAATATAGTTAAATTGGATAGACAAAAGTTCATTTTAAGTAAAATTTTAGGTATCTTGGATCAATTATTCGTCAAAATAGAGAAATCGATAAAGATATTATTTATAGAGAAAAAATAGGAATCTTGTATAATCATCAGATACCTTTGAGATTAAAAGAAAAATTTTATAAAATAGTTGTGAGACCAAAAATGCTTTATAGATCTAAGTGTTAGACGGTTAATAAACGACATATACAAAAAGTTTGTGCAGCCGAGATGAGAATATTGAGATGGATGTATGGAGTTACTAGGATAGATGAGAAAAGAAATACATTTATTCGTGAATAACTATCTATCCCTTCAACAGAGGATAAAATGAAAGAAAATCGTTTAAGATGATAAAGGCACGTGTTTAGGAGACCTCAAGATAGTGTAGTTAGAAGAGATGAAATCATTAATGTTGATGGTACAAGAAGAGATAAAGACTTAGAAAGACCTTAATAGAAATTATAATAAAAAGTTAAGTACTCTAAACTTAATTAAACATATGATTTTATACCTATAGCAATAGTGACAAAGGGTTCAAACGGCTTTATTGTTGTTGTTGTAGAAGAGTATAAGTTAACCCAGTGAACCCAACATGAACTGGTTGCCTAATATGCTGAATCTACTTTCAATCATATATCACCTGCAGCTTCAAAATATACAAAATCACAGATAGCAATGATCCCACATAAAAATCCAACAAATTTTTCCATGGCAAAATTGGTGTGTCCCCGCAATCATTTCATCAAACAGAAGCACAAATAAGTTCCCAGATACTCTACTCACTCTTTCAAAAATTCATTCCTTCTTCCCCTGCCCAATACGTTCGAACTCTCTTCCGGCGCCTCATATGGACAAAGCGTGATAAGAAAAAAAGGAATCTTAAGAGGGATCCAATTAGGAGCAATTATACCGATCAGCCACAAATCACAAAGCTACCGACAACAGATTGGGAACTTTCGGGGACTCACCGGAGATGGCCTTGAGGACAGCTTCCTGGGGAGGGCCCTGGTCGTCCTGAGGAGAGGACGAACGGGAGGCCGGCGTCTGGGCGTCGCCGTGGGAGCACCGAAGAGGAGCGGCTACGAACGGAGCCCTAACTCGAGGCCGGACAAGAGGAGTAGCGACCGAATGGAAAGCGCCGAGGATCGGGCGGCAGGAGGGTCGCCATGGCTGCTCCGATAACAGCATCGAGCGCATCACAACGCTTCTGCACGCCATGGCTGATCTCTTTCTTCGCCCACGTCTCTCTCCGCTCACTCTTTCTTCTCTGGTAGTCGTCCCGCTCCACAAGACGTCTACTAATTGAAATCTAAAGCTAACGAGTGGCTCACGGTGGCCCGAGGTTAAATTACTTGTGCCCCGAGCTTGACTCAACCCGGTTCGGTTCGAGTTCGGACCGGATTAATTGCAGACCGAAACTTATGATTAACTTGGTTTGGTTAAACCAATTAAAGCTTGAGAACTGTGCAGCTCTCGACGAGAGCTTGCAGCTGACACCTACAGCAAGTGATCTCCGAGCAAGCAGCGGTGATCTTTCTGGTGGCCTTCTCCCTCGTCCTTTCTGCTTTCTCCACCTCTTCTCTGGCTCGCTCCCGGACCAGCCTAGCTCACGCAAACTCGTTCTTTGCCGATTCCAGCTCCTTGCTCGTCAACTCCTTTATCTTCTCAGTGTAAGCGTTCTCCATGGCCGCAAGTCGGATCTGCTCTCCGGTTTGCTGCTTCAGTAGTTGCAGGTTTCTGGGCTTTTGCATCTTGAAATCTTCGTCAAGTTCAATTCTTGTGTGTGTTGCTTTGGCATATTATCCATCCGGCTAGATCCTTTATGCCCAGTTGATATGGTACCTTCTCCTCTTCCAGATTGGTTCTTTCGAAGGTCTGGGTTAAGTTCATTGTGTCTGATGTTATGCGATGGAAATAGTGGACATTGCTGGTGTCGAAGAAGAATGTGTTAGGAGAGGGCAGCACACCATCTGTATGCTCTCAACCATGCTTGTCCCTTCCCCAACAAAAGAGTAATGTGCGTGGGGTGGATGTCCTCTTCTCTCTTTTGGGATAATAATTCATGTAACTCTATTAACAAGTATCCCACAACGCACACGATGCACCTCATAAACAATCTGGCTATCAACATGAAATCAGACAAGTCGTCATTAGATTAGGTTATGGTGCTTCAGAACATCCTTATCATCTGCTTTAGGTGTGAACTAGTTGATCACAAAACTGAGTCCTACCCCTCGACCAAAGAGAGTGCTAGTTCTCTTAGGGAAAACACTAAGGGTTTGGTGGAGAAACAAGGGAAGAAGATAGACTCTTGACAATGCAGCGTAAAATCAACGACAAAAGTTGATAACAGCGAGATGTGCAGAAACATGAGCCTTATCTCTGATACAAGCAGAGAGTCGGGCACTCTTGCACATCATCTGCCTCATCTCTGATACAAACATAAAGCATAACACTCTTTGAAGCACTAAAACATGTCAAAGGAGCTTAACATCTACAAAATTCAGATTACAATTTGAGCTAGCTGATAATTTTTTTAAATATTTATAGTAAAATCCTGCCATATAATTACGTGGAGGAAAAAAGAAGGAAGTAATTTTGGTGGTAATACGCGTCCACGTAATACGGCAAACCTACAGTTCCAGCACTGTTGCCGCCAACTTGTGGTGTGATTAATTCTTGGACCCACCAATCTTCCACCAATCATGAGTCAGGTGTGTTCACTGTGACGAAAACAGTGTTGGAAAGTGTCTCCGTGTTTGTGCCGGTGGTGGCCCACCGGATATTTCGCGCCTATTTTCCCTTTCCCACTGTCCATCTTTACGTCGAACCCCACACAAATCCACCCATCCCAATACCACCACAGTCATGGCCCCACGTGGCACTCCTCTGTCACGCGGCTTCCCTCTCGTACCAGACCCCCGTATGAGGACGAAAGACAGATAATTGGCCCTTTACCTTTATCTCTCCGCTTAGGTAAGTGCCGCCGTCTCGTCTTCCCGTGCAATCACTATGATGTAACCCCACCGTCCGCTGGGCCCACGCAACCCTTGCCTCTCCCGTTGCAAGCAGAAAGCCCCCAAATTTAAACCACATTCCCCTTTTTTCCCTTCGTCGGCCGATGATGGCGGCGCCGCCATCAGCCCAGGAGGGAAGAGGAAGAGGAGGAATGGAGGAGTCAGAGCCGTTGCTGGCGGAGAACCCGGACCGTTTCTGCATGTTCCCTATCACCTACCCCTCCATCTGGGAGTTCTACAAGAAGGCGGTGGCCTCGTTCTGGACGGCGGAGGAGGTGGACCTGTCGCCGGACCTCTCCCACTGGCAACACCGTCTCACCCCCGACGAGCGCCGCTTTGTCTCCCACGTCCTCGCTTTCTTCGCCGCTTCCGATGGCATCGTCATCGAGAACCTCGCCGCGCGCTTCATGCGCGACGTCCAGCTCCCCGAGGCCCGCGCCTTCTACGGCTTCCAGATCGCCATCGAGAACATCCACTCCGAGATGTACTCCCTCCTCCTCGACACCTACGTCAAGGACCCCGACGACAAGTATCGCCTCTTCCACGCCATCGATACCGTCCCCGCCGTCGCCCGAAAGGCCGACTGGGCCCTTCGCTGGATCGATTCCTCCGGTTCCTTCGCCGAGCGCCTCGTTGCCTTCGCCTGCGTCGAGGGCATCTTCTTCTCCGGCTCCTTCTGCGCTATCTTCTGGCTCAAGAAACGCGGCCTCATGCCCGGCCTCACCTTCTCCAACGAACTCATCTCCCGCGACGAGGGCCTCCACTGCGACTTCGCCTGCCTCCTCTACAGCCTCCTCCGCAACAAGCTGTCCGAGGAAGCGGTCCGGGCAATCGTTGCGGACGCTGTTGACATCGAACGGGCGTTCGTCTGCGACGCACTCCCTGTCGCTCTCGTCGGGATGAACGTTGATCTCATGAGCCAGTACATCGAGTTCGTGGCCGACCGCCTGCTCGGGTCGCTGGGCCACGGCAAGTTGTACCGGGCGGCCAACCCCTTCGACTGGATGGAGCTCATCTCGCTGCAGGGTAAGGCCAACTTCTTCGAGAAGAGGGTGGGCGAGTACCAGAAGGCCTCCGTGATGTCGAGCTTGAACGGGACCGGAGCCATCCATGTCTTCAAGCTTGATGAGGATTTCTGAAGGTATCCCATCTCTCAGCTGTTTGCTTATTATCATATGCATAGGGTTTAGCTTATTCCATGGACTGATTTGGAGCACTTGTCATCTTTCTTCTCGAGCGCCATGTGCTCGGGGAAATGCCTAGGCGGGACTGTTTTATGGTTCTGTCCATGTGTGACATGTTTGAAGAAATGCCTATACGGGTTCTTTATATATATATATATATATATATATATATATATATATATATATATATATATATATGTATTTAGATTAATCGTTACACTCGAGTTACACTCATTCACAAGACTTATTAAAAAATTATATTAATTTTTATATAAAAAATATCATAAATTTATAATAAAATTTAAAAAAATCAAGTTATCCTTAAAAAATATATTAATTTCTATATAAAATTATCTTAAATTATCTAGAAAAACTATCACACTTGGCTTACACTCTGAGTTATACTCATTCACAAAATATATTAAAAATATATTAATTTTAGGTTGGCGAGGTGATCGACGGTGATGTGGCACAGTGATCGTGATAATTAGCATCAAAATTAACCTGATTTTATTGCATGGGGGCAAAGTGACTTTGCATGCATGCAGATTGCAGTGTGATATTTGCATGCATGCAGATTGCAGATTGCAGTGTGATATACGATTTGGTCGATTGATGCCATGATGTTATTATCCCCTTCAGCCCAATCTTTGTATCACCCAAAGAAGGTAAAGAAGTGTTCATCCATGACTTGGATTCTCAAGCTGTATATTGCTCCTGAAACTTCAAGCTTCAATCATCAATACTCAGGACATCCTCCACTCGACTTTAGGATTGCACCCAATCCAATCATACAACACCACCCACAGAAATCCAATTCTATGGTCTGTAAAAGGAATAATCGACGATCCAAATCAAGTAGTTCGAAGAATACCATTTTGCCCCGCTCAATAAGACACAAAGAGTAGTAGATCACGTACATGCACTCAGGTAGAAACTGGTACTTCAGCGGTCTCCTCGGGGATCAGAGAACGATGGAGCGATGAGGGACTCGCAGCACCATTGTAGAATCCCAAGGCACCCTTTACCTGCGCACTCTGCACAGTGAGCATGTTCGTACAGTACATATATGGTCTGAGAGAGAGAGAGAGAAGGGGCGGTGAGGTGGCATCGAATCTATCTATTTTTTATTTTTATTTTTCTAATCGATTTAGAATTAAATTAGAATCAAATCGCTAGAATTCGATTTTGATTCTGATGATGGTAATAATTACGATAAGACTTGCGTGACACCCGCTGACGTCCCACTCCCCTGTTAGTCCGACACCGCGTGACTGACACGGGTCGAAACGTCAATCGAGGCCCATTAACGACCGCTCAGGTTCGACTCCGCACGCTACGTCGATAGCGATGTCAGATGCCATCAGAAGGTACGATCCTACCCTCTACGGGCAGGCACATCAGGTAACACCGAACTCCCCTATAATTACCCTTGCATACCAAATGAAAAGGGAGGAAAAAACATAGATAACAACACCACTACGATTATTCACTGACTTGATCGTCGGAGGGGTCGGGTCGAGCTCTCCCGTCCCGACCTGTGTGCAGGGACGAAGGCGAGACGTTTCTCTCCGGGCGCGTTGGCAAAGGACCTCCTCCCAAAGGAATCGGCGACCCGTCATCCGGACCCGAACCAAGCCGCGTCGGCCCCGAGGTCACGACTAAAAAGTTGTTTACACTAACAGATTCCATTCGGTATCATCGAACCATTAGCCTTATTCAATGAAGAGTAAACTGTTGATTACTTGTTGGAGTATAGGTTGCACCTTCTAAGACACACAAAGGTAATCTCTCGGCTGGCTTACTCCTCCTCTTAGATTAATGCTGCCAAGGTCAAATGCCCGGTTATTGGCCATAAAAGTGGGAGCATGTGTCTCACATTGCCTCTGTTGTATATATATATATATATATATATATATATATATATATGTGTGTGTGTTGATCATCACGTTTAACATCGGATTATTATATTTGATGCTGCTTAATCCACGTAACAAAAGCAAACGAAACGTTCTAAGGAACAATTGACTTCAACTTGTGAAGAAAAGAAATGTTTATGAACTCATCAAAAGCTGTAATCCTTCATATATGTGTGAATTAATAGAGTTAATTGAGAATTGCCACCATCCGATTGGCAACAACACAATTCATGTTGGAATCCACGCAACCCATTGCATTTCTTTTCTAGTAGAAGTGATCTTATCCTTTAAATCCATATATCTACCTCAAGTTGAGTAGGAACGTACAAAAAAATATGTAGTAGATGGCATCGATGACGACTTATTTGTTTGAGATGTGCCCCAACGAAACCTTCATCTCCTCTTCTTCCGAGCAAAGCAACCACAAAGTTAGGTCAACGATGAGTTCATTTGGTGGTATATTTAATTACTTTGTGATCGATCGATAATTATTTGATATAGATTTATCTCATATTCCGATAAGAACATTCGAACCCAAATTAGGAGAAGAGGAAGAACCCAAATCCCCCACCACATGCTTCCTATCATTCCTTGATCCTTCTTCTTTCTTCTTGTATGTTCTTTGAATTGGAAGGTTGACATTTCCCCTCCTCCCTCACCTGAGGCTAAGTTTGTGCAGGCCGTTTCGATTTCCTGTTAATCCAGCTGCGGTTAACTCCTAACCGTGTTTACTTTGCCAAAGCCAGAAGTTATTAACCACCTCTTCCTCCCATGGCCAAACACCTATCCCTCCCTCTCTCTCTCTCTCTCTCACTGACTCACTCTCACATACTACTTGACCTGAGACCGGCCAAGGAACGTGTTGCGTTATAATAAGGGATGTGTGCATGGGAAGCTACGAGAGCCTTTGGGGTGACGCGACGGAGAGCGAACCGTCAACCCCCGTTTGACCTGCGTTAACGGGCGAATCCCACCGTTTCGCGAGGGCAGAAGAGTCATTACGTAGCGGGAGCTTTCCAGATATAGTCATCTCCGTGTATAAAAGGAAGCGTCTCTCTCTCTCTCTCTCTCTCCCCTCCTCCTCCGCCCCTGAGACTTCCTCCGCCTTGGGCACACGGGCGAACGGGTTACGGGCTGCTGGAGATATGAGGACGAGAAGAGGGCTCTGCTACCCCGGGCTGCCGCAGTGGGAGGCCCAGTGGAGGGCGGTAGACGAGGGACAGGCCGGTAGGGCCAGGAAGAGGACGCGGAGGCTCCACCGAGTTGGAAGGCGAGCCGCCGCTGAGTGGCCTGACTTGTTCGATACCCTCCCGGATGACCTCGTCGTCTCCATCCTCTCCAAGCTGAGCGCCTCAGCCACGTCTCCGTCGGATCTCGCCAGCGTCCGGATAACGTACTGCGTTTCTTCTGTTCCTCCTGCGGTGTCTCGTTTGATTGTAATTCGACGGTAAAGATCTGATTTTTTTGTTGGAACGATTGTAGGTGTAAGAGGCTGAACGGGTTGGGATCGAGTCCGCTGGTTCTCGCCACGGCGTCGGTGAAATCGCTCGCGGTTGGAGCCAGGAACTGGACGGAATCGGCGCACAGGTTCTTGAAGCAGTGCGCCGACGCCGGAAATCTCGAAGCTTGCTACATGCTGGGCATGGTAGGAGGCGTCTCTGCTGTTTTTTGGTTCTCGGCGGAAAAGGAAGGATCTTGGAGGAGGAAGAGTTGATTGATTTGTGTTGTGTGGTTGGGTTCTGCAGATCCGGTTCTACTGCCTGGAGAGCCGAGGGAGCGGGGCGGCGCTGATGGCGCGGGCGGCGATGGGGTCCCACGCGGCGGCGCTGTACTCGCTGGCGGTTATACAGTTCAACGGCAGCGGAGGGTCCAAGCGCGACAAGGACCTTGGCGCGGGGGTGGCGCTGTGCGCCCGCGCGGCCGTCCTCGGCCACGTCGACGCGCTTCGGGAGCTCGGCCACTGTCTCCAGGACGGATACGGCGTCCGGCGCAACGTCGCGGAAGGCCGCCGCTTCCTCATCCAGGCCAACGCCCGGGAGCTTGCTGCGGTCCTCAACCCCTCCTCCCCCGCCGCCGCCGCCGCCGCCTGGCAGCACCACCACCGCGACGGCCTGGCCTCCGGCTGCTCCCTGTTGAGCGACTTCGGCTGCAACGTACCAGCCCCGGAGGCGCACCCGGCCAACCGGTTCATGGTGGAGTGGTTCACGTCGAGGGGCGGCGCCGGCGAGAGCGGGCCGGGAGAGGAGGGGCTCCGCTTCTGCTCCCACGGCGGGTGCGGAAGGGCGGAGACCAGGCGTCACGAGTTCCGTCGCTGCTCCGTGTGCGGCGTCGTCAACTACTGCTCGAGGGCGTGCCAGGCGCTGCACTGGAAGCTGGCGCACAAGGCGGAGTGCGCTCCCATGGAGCGGTGGCTCGATGCGGCGGGCGGCGTAGAGATGATGAATTAAATGGGGGAGAGAGAGAGTCGAGTTTTCCATTTGTACAGCGGGAGAAAAGTATTCTCTTTTTTCCTTTAATTTCAAAGAGATAAAGCAAAAGAAAAATATATCAAATCACTTAATTTCTTTTTTCCATGCACATAAAATCAAAAAATCATATAAAAATGTGGAACTATTTGCACAAGTGGGCGTTCCTTATTCTTCCTGCAGCAATTCAATTCAATTCAATATAAACTTTATTAGAGCCAATCAAGCCTGTGTTTATAAGGGGAGATTTAAATGAAATTAAGGAGAACAGCCAATTACTCCTCACATCACATCACATCACATCATGTTGCTTGGTGGAGGTTATGCAATAAATAATATACTTATGTTATAAATACCATATGTAATTAATAATTATATATATATATATATATATATATATATATAATTCTTTTTGAGTTGCATCGTCAACTTGGATTCCGTTTATGCCTCAAACGCAAATAAGATTATTTAGTCACCATCTATTTTGATTGCGTGATCAATAATACATTTATTTACGATTAATGGAATTCAAACTCATCACATTTAGCTATTTATTTCTTGAGTGTTTGATAAACACTAGATGTAAATTAAATTTTAAATTTAGATTGACGTATGTGGTGCTTAGTAAAATTATATTTCAAAATTTTATTATATATTATATGATACAATTTTCCTTTTAATTTTTAATATTTATTCATATATATATATATATATATTAGTATGTAAATAAATAAAATAAATAAATGAGTATATATAATCTTATAAAAAAATTCATATGACCTAAGATATATAGTAAATAAGAAATATAATCATATAAATAAATATTAAATAATTTTAAAAAAAATAAATAAATAAAATTTTATTTTTTAGAAGACATAAGTCATGTCGTTATATTAAGATCGATAAAAATCGAGAGAAAGGGAGAGAAAATGAGGATCATGATTTCTATTATATAGTAGTAATCTTGTGATTTTAGAGAATATCATAGGATCCTATGAAAATTTTTAAAAATTGTTAGCATTGAACATTTGCGACACAACTTTTGGATCAAACATAATTTTAAAAAATTATCAAATATTAATTTATATTTAAAATATGTATTAGGTACTCAATGCACATTTCAAATATATTTCAAATATATTCTGAAACATGTCATTAGCCTAAGTTAAATGATATGAAAAAAAAAATTATTAATTCATATTACAAATATAATTTTTTTTCTTATTTTATTCAAGATATGCAACAAAATAGTTATATTTTTATAAGGTAATCAACTAATAATAATTCAAATAGGAGCAAAGTAAAAGAAGTCTAAAGTAAGTGCCACTATAAAACAGCAAAGCAATAGGAGATTTGTAGGGAGAGAGGGCTCAATTTGTTGGTATATATATATATATATATATGAACTAAGATGACTCAACTTACGGATATAAAGTTGAGGTCAGAAGATCTTAACATGAGATAAGAGAATATAAAGATAAGTACTCTTGAAGAATATGTAACTGTACTATGATAAAGGAAGCGATGCACAATGAAAATTTTGTTGAAGGGCAAAGGCCTAGGATCCACACAATGGTGCATAAATTTTAACAAAGTTAGTAGACTTCGAGAACTATTAGGCAATAGACTGTCTTAGAGCTATGCTTCGTCCGGGTGTGACCCGAAAGCAAGTAGACAAAGAAAGGTTATTTACCAAGAGAGCAAACATATTCAGAGGTGGTAGAAGTCATATGATGTACTAGCAGAGATTATAATCCGAATTCATCCCATAAAAGATTAGAATGTAATGAAAATGTCACTAGGTGGTGATATGTTACAGTAGATTATGGTGGAATAGTTCAAGGCAATATGACACACATAAGAGAAGCCTAGTAAGAGACTAGATCATACGAAGGTATGATTGAAAATTATTCGGAGCTCCACTTCAGTGAATAACATGACACCAAGAAAGGTTATAGATTCAATAAGTGAATATTATAGTACCGCAAAGGTGGATCTTCTATGCATGTATCAAATTTTACATTCGATGAAAGCCTTGGTCAACAACATATAGAGGTTGTGTACTATTGAGGAGGAATTTTGAGTACAAGTACCAGTAAATCCCATGGGGAGAAGCTTAATCATATAAAGGTGTAATCGAAGCGGTTAAAAAATTGGACTATTCTAGATCTCATGTTCGCTTAAGGGAGCTTGACAAGTTATAGGTAAGTGAATGTTGCTATCAATGAAGTAAAGAAGAATAGAATCAATGCGAGCCTTATAATATGAATGTAGAGGCCATGAGAGTTACATTTTGAATCCATTGACATAAGGGAATTGCTCGGAGAATACAAAAATATTGAAGCAAGTGGTCAAAAGGGACAATAAAGCGACGACGAGTCCAGAGGGACTCAACTATAAAAAAAAAAAAAGTTTAATAGAGGTAGACTCGGAAGAGTGTCATAATGCCGTAGAGACAGATCTACCGATTGCGAAAAAAAGAAATAGATGCGAGGTAACAAATAGTAGAGCCATGGGCATAATAGTGTCATGGTACCAAAGAGGTAAGACTTTTGTAGAGTCATCAATCCCTTGCTCTTCTGGAGGGAGAGTAATTGGTCGTGAAAGAGGCCGAGGAGGTGAAGAATACAAAAGCAAACTCCAAGTACCGATACAAGACTAAAGTGTAGAGGCTAAAAAATTTCATAAGATTGATGTCAATAGACTTTTCATCAAAATAACCAAAACTTGGGGGATTTCGGGTTAAAGCAAGAGTACTCGATAAAGGAATGAAGTAGGCAATCTACGGTGCTATACATTTTATATTTAAAGTAAATGACATAAATGATGGAGAAGATAGTATAATTCTAAAGATGACCAAGTCGGGGTGAACTTTTGCCTTTTTCAGACAAAATGACTTGCATTATAAAAGTTCAATGGTAGTAAGAAGGTGAATCATAGTACATAACTCAACATAAGGAGTGCAAACATTTAAGTACTTAAAAAATGTGAGCAAAGATCAGGCGAAGACTAGTAATCGACTCAATGCATGAAATATAACTCTCGAGGAGATGAGCGAAGTCAAGTAACATTTGTATTCTCAACCGTTAAGAGAATGGACAAAACCGAATATCCTAATTCTCTTATTTATTTGGCAAATGAGCTTTATATATGTTTAAAACCCTTTGAAGAAACTTAAAAAAAAAATAATTATTAAATCCTCACCAATGATATCGGTGCTACTAAGAGTAGACTATCCAGTTTTTTTCTCGATATAATGCTAATAAAAAACAAAAGTAATACCAACCTACTTAGAGATGACAACTAAGTAGAAAAGGAATCGATAGATAAATTTTACAAAGAAAAGACCTCAAGAAATTCAAATTTTATGAGACAATGCTCATTAAAGCTCTAACAGACATTTACCCTATTCAAGCGATGTGAGACATTTGAGAGACTAGCGCCATTACAAGGAAATGTCATTTCCTTTATCTGAATAATTCGTAGGAACCAACAGAAATTAGCATAACTCGATCGCCCCCACATCAGAGTCGGAATTATTGGCGAGTTAAAGCAACATGATAGATCAAAGTTCGGCTACTTAATAATAATAGTGGAGAGCAATTGTAAGCCAAGAGGTAAATTATAATTAAAGCAGAAGATAAGATTCAGTAAAGGTGAGGAGATGCAGCATCTGTAAATGAATAAGTAGGGAAGAATATTATGAACAAAGTTATAAATAAAGTGTTCAATGTAATACTTGTATATATCAATATCTTTCAATTTTATTCATGCTTTATACAACATATAGAGGGCTTATAGTAGAGTTAGAAGTCTCATTTTGGTTGTCTTTTATAGTCATTTTAGATTTGTAAATGTAGATTATGTGCAGTCGTCACACGAAGGCAAAACTATCCAGAAATAAACTATCCAAGCAGTCAATTTAAGGGTTTTCTAGCTCTATCGAGTAGTGCAGAGTGTTAACCAACACAACACCCATGAGCTACCCAAGTGGCACATGACTGGATGAGCCTTTGAGATAGAGTTTAGGGCTGGTTTGCTATCTTGTTCTGCAATAGCATAACATGGGCACGTGTGGAGACTTTTGATCATAGCATATCACATTTGATTATTTGTTATGTGATCGTTTAAAGCTTACGAAGTCTATGTTTATAATTTGTATTAATTATTTGTGTTGTTATGTGAGTTAAACATTTCCTCTAATAAGTTTTATTTTTTTTTTAGGTCTTTTAAGAGATCATACGAGATTTCTTAATTTTTTTTGAAAATTCGCCCATATAATTATACAAAATGTATGCTTCGTGATATATGAATCCTTTCCAATCGAAAGATTTATTCGTCGCTAGACAGTGATCGAGACCTACACTTATTGTCACTCCCCAAAGGGTGACCGGATCAGATGAGATCTGAGCTAGATTTGGTTACGCGAATGTCTTGTTGTGACATGGGCATATTAGCATCCAATTCTTGCTGTCTGAAATCTTTTGGATGGAGATGCATGCCGATCTGAGCTCAGCGGTCAACGGCATCAAGTAACAAGTATCCACATTTCAAAATCAATTTTATCTACAATATTATGTTATTCTTGTTCGAAGTATTTTTTATTATCTTATTCAGCAATTATGATTCATAAATTTCAATTAGTTATTTGTCCGATTTACTCTATTTTAACATCATGATATCCACATTTTCCTGTATCAAAACTCCATTATAGATCCAATTTCTACCAGTTAGTATAACTTATTAATCTCATAGCCATATGAGACTAACTGCTACCACATGTAATATATATATATATATATATATATATATATATATATATATATATATATATATATATATATATATATATATATAGCTCACCAAAATTCCATAGGTAGCTAACACAAACATGAAGTCAATAGATCCTCAGGAGATGTTACAGCCTATTTCTCCACATCACCATTTTTCCATGAAAAGAGAAAAAAAACTGAAAGACCTGTGATGTCTAAAATTTGGCCTATGAGAGACAAACCACAGAACTGTTGCTGGATGTCACCCTTTGCAAGGCACCCACCACATTGAACCTGTCACAGAGAGAAAACTTTCACCATACTACTACAAACTGGAGTGTGCTTGGCCCCAAGCATACCCTTTCTAGAACCCCAATCAAATCCTATGGATGGGAACTGAATTGTCAACTAAAAATTTGCCAGAGTAGTTGATTTCTTGAAATGTAAAAAATTCTTCTTCACTTGAGTTGTTGAGAAAAAGAAATATTTTGCAACAGTGAAGAAAGTGGATAAAAGAAACGAAGCCAACTTTACACTTCAAGAAATCTTAGTCTTTAACAAGCAGTCATAAAAGAAGGCTATATGATGGCATGTCTTCTATCCTCATTACATCATCCATCAGAAGCTCCCTCTCCAGCTGCGCACGAGTCGACTTCAGAACTTCCTAAGGACCAACAAATATATTTCTCAAATTAAAGAAAAAATAACCAATATGGAGTTAAGCAGAGATGAGACCATAACGAAGAAATACCAACATTAAATTCCATGTAAGAAGCATTTCTCTCTAGCCATTGCTTGTCCATGACCATGAAAGCTACACAGTAAAGCAAGTCGAATGCCCATTCATCCTCTGCATCATGACAAATCATAAGCACACAACTTACGCAGGATCTTACAGAGTCTCTAGGATATGTTGAAGCCTCACCTGACAGCATTTGGATGAAAACAGCTCTGACAAATGTCCTTGCTTTTGCTGCATACATATTATTCTAATATAGTAAAAACTCAATCAACCATCACATATATTAACAAGTTGGGATGTGCAAAAAGGATTTCAACTAGATACCACTGTAGGTTTATCAAGATCAAGTACTCATGCTTAGAGTTAGAGCTAAAAGGATTTCAAAAGGCATCTATATTTAGCAAGGAACAAGACTATAAAAATATTATATACAAACAGGTCATGCCAACAAGAACTTTTAGAAATGTAACACAAATGAAGTTTTCCAGGTTCAATAGATCGTGGATTCCCAGGGAATTGCATTACATGTAAAACAAGATTGACATTGCTTAGGTATGAGCTGCTAGCTTGAGTAATGAATAGAATAAATCTCATAACCCTATAAGTACCTTTTTTTTTTTTTAAAGTAATTATCGGCTTGGCTCATATGACCGTTTCTTGGTTTCTCTTCCTCTCTTCTCTTCCCTTGTCTTCACATCTCTCTTCTCTTCCCTTGTCTTCACATCAACTGTTCTTTTATGTTGTTTAAACCTTGGGTTTCTTTCCTCAATCATTGAATCTTTATGACTTTTTTTTTTCGTTTCTTCAACATAATCAGATTATGTGGAGGAGATCTTAAAGTTTGGGACTCTTCAATGACTCCAAGAGTCACAATTCTAGCAAATAATGTTTCACTCCTCCCATCCTTCAATGAAATTGGTGAAACCAGTGTTCGAGGACTTCTCCCTCATGTTCTTTTGATTTCTTTTGACTCGATTGGTAATTTCTTCTTCAAGAGAAGCCAAAAAAGCTTCCTCTAAGGATTTCTTTAGCTACATTCTCAAATGCTTCAGGTTTTCTTCAGTCATTTTCTTTTTCTTATGGTTTTCTTTTAGATCCTCTTACTTTTCCCATCCTTCTCTCCTGCTCGTACGGTTCCTTATGATCATTAAACAGTTCCTTTTGATTGAAATTGAGATTTAATTAGTTTTCGATCAAAAGGATTAATATAAACAGGAGAGGGATGGGAAAGGTAAAAGGTAGGAGTAACTAAAAGAACACCACAAGAATAAGAAAATGTCTGAAGAAACCCTAAAGAATTTGAGAAAGAAGCTAAAGAAATCCTAGAGGAAACCTTCTCAATTCTCTTGAAGGAGAAATCATGAATCGAGTCAAAGGAAATTAAAAGAACATGAGGGAGAAGTATTCAAACTCGTCGATTTTGTCAAGGGATGGAAAGATGCATGACGTTATTTGCATACTTGTGGCTTTCGGAGTCATTGAAAAGTCTCAAACCTCATAATCTCCTCCACAAGGCCTGATTTTATTGAAGGAACAAAGAAAGAAGAAAGCCATAAATATTCAAGGATTAAATAGAGAAACCCATGTTTTGAACAATATAAAAGATCAATTAATGTGAGACAAGAGAGGAAAAGAAACCAAGATATATGAGCCAAGCCGGCAGTTACTTTCTTGTGTGTTTTTTTAAAAACCCTATAAATACTTGAACAATTTTTTTGACACAAGAACCAAAGTTACTTATCAAGATTTGCTCACTATTTTAAACAACTTGAATTTTCCTGATTTTGAGCAACTCAGAATGTGCAATTGAATATGATGATCCAAACCTTGTTGATTGTATATAATCATGTGAATAATTTTAGAACTAGGAATCTTTTATTGTACTTACCTAGGCATGGCCTTCGGTTCAAGTTTGAGCTAAATTTTAAATTTGTCTGTGTAAATGTAAACATCGGCTGAATTGATACAAACTAATGTCACTTTGAAGTTACGAAAATAATATTTGAACACTGAATAACAGCAGCAAACTCTTGCTTCCAACCAAATATGAACAATGTACAGAAACCAAGTTATAGCTAGACTTCATATATAAAAGGTTGAGATGCAGAGAGCATTCAACTGCAACAATCAAATTCCCACTGCAGATCTTATTTTCAGTTTCTTTTTCCGTTATATGCCTTTGTTGGGATTACTCAAAGCAAAATGATTCACAATAATACCATGTTCTATCTTCTACCAGTCTTTGTCACAGCCATGAGAGAACCAATTTGACTCAAAAATGTCACGAGCCTTGAGTGCATAAAACTAGCACTACAAGCAAAATGACCAGGCAACAAAGCCAACCAGTCTAACTAGGGAACAAATCTTAGACAACTATACAAATTACACATGATTGCTGGGTCCATGCCGATTGGCACATTTTGCGTCAGCATGTACCGGAATAGCCTGTGTCGTTCCAAGGTGTGCTGCCACATCCTTTAGCAGGAACAAGGCTTCAGATGGTCAACATGAACCATGTGCTAAAATCATTCCACCAGTTACCAGCATGCCTCACACCATTGTAACCACAATCCTGGTTCTACAATTAAATCCTTCTTTGGTTCAAGAAACACAAGTCTAATAGAAGTGGACATTTTCCTTTTTCTTATCAGTGCTTATTAAACTTTCTGACCATAGGTTCATTTTGTTAGTTTAGCTGTCTTATTTTCATTTGTTTCTTGTTTTTGGCTCAGTTCTTAATATTTTTTTAATTCAAATCTGAATATGATAAATCATTATTTGTGATTAAAAATATTGTCATAAAGGAACACTTACTGGACTGCAGATCTAACATTTGCATAATCATGAAAGTGATATTCACACCAGCAACTGCAAATGGGTATTCCCATGTGGCCCGCTTCCCACATTGTTTATTTAGCAACCTCTGGAAGGAATTCTGTAGAAAAACTACTCAATATTACTTTCTTCTAAAGCAGAAAATGGTTTAGAAGAAGAATGATTGTGACTAATCTGATATAAAGGAAGATAATTGAAGCAGTTTATCCAATCTTACAGAGAATGTTTTTGCAAAGAACAGCAGGTTCTCCAAAGATATAAATCCAGCACCCCTATTCAACATGTAAAATAACATGAATAAAGAGACTCTGATTTAATTTGGAGCACAAATTAACAACAATGACAAACCTACCTAAAGTCAGTCGATGGGTCCCTGCCCTGCCAGCCCATTTCCTTCCACTGGTCAGATATTAAACCACTTAGTTCTTTATTGGGATATGTTGCATACCATAGAGCTCTCAGAGCTTCCTGTCAGGATAAAACTAAGTTTTGCCATTTGAACATAGAACAAAGGCAACAATTAACATCTACTAATTCATGGTATGACTGAATATGGCACATTGGCACATAACATCAAATTCTTCGAGACAACATAACATCAAAGTGTATAGACTAATATGGAAACTTGCAAACCAAGGAGCTAAATATCACCAGCTCAATGGTGATCATTTATAAAAGAATCATTAGGTTTAATCAGTGGGTTTAATCTTAACGAGCCTTATTACATCAAACATTACCTGATGTTCTCGTCTCGACGCATCAAAATAAACATTCATACGATGCTTCAGCCTTTGTAGCCTTTCTTCCTGAAACGACAATATTTACAATCATCTAAGTACTCTTATCCAAATTCCTGTTTACTTAGGACATAAGTTATTAATATAAAAAAAAAGTAGCGTAAAATTAAAGGAAAAGAATTAGGGGAGGTCAACTCTAAGATCTAGTGGATTAGCATCATGCAAGCACCAATAACAAGATAAGACACGAAGCACTGGTTATATAAAGGCAAACATAATTTTTGCGGCGATAAGCTTTCGTATCAATACTAATTGAATTGTACCTGTAAAGGGGTGAGATTGATGCAAATGCGCTCATAAGTTCCTTTTCGCTTCATACAAACACAGGAAAGACCTTTTTCAATCCATCTTGGTGAACCACATGTCTGATCATCTGTCAATAATTAATAGGAATATCTTCTCAGTGATTCAACCATCAAAATATGTCGCAACTATCAGAAATCCACTCTACAAAATATGCCACAGGAAGGGCCTTTTTTTTTTTTTTTTTATAATTTTCATAAGGTACCAGACAGTAAATACTAGCCCGACTTGGTTTTGATATGAGTACGATTACCGGTAATCGATTTGTTGGCTATGGTAGAGTCTGAAAATTTTGCAAGGACACCAGGACTTGCAGAAGGCAACATGTGAGGACCCACATTATAGTACCGTGATCATATCATTAGCCATACAGTGGAAGGAACGAAGTCCAGTGATTTGGGAGGGGATAAACTAGCATACAACAAGTCAGGGACAAAACAGTAAAAGAACATCAGCCAGCTCCTGATACAAACAAACAAACAAACAAATTCCAAGCAAACACTAAGTGAAGAAGTAGCATGAGGTAATATGTTTCCAGGCAAGCACACATCACATGACATGCTATCCCACCCAACTGCTTCAAGCTAAGATACAATGATTATACATCCACAGGTTCTCGCATCTACTTTCCACACCTAACGTTTTCCTAGCGATTCAAAGAGCCCCACAAAGTCCTAATCTTCAATGCGCATAACTCAAATCTCCAATCAAAACAACCGGATCAGGTGAGACACACCACTACCAACACATTCGGTTCAACCACTCCGGAAGACGATGAAAGCTCGCAGACTATCTACAAGAACTAAAATAATAATATAACTTCAGCAAGAAAGAGTATCTCTAATCTCAATGACTTCGGCTGCGACTCCAAACACTCTTCAGAATGGGCACAGAATAACACCAAATATGAGTCGACAAAAAAACCCTAAAATCTAGGAAGAAAGATAGCGGCTTGAGCGGCACAGAATAACACCGTAGATTTTCCCTTGCAGCGAACGGAATCTCGCAAAAAAGCCGGAAAATGACTACAAGGAAAAAAGATTCATTTTTTTTTTTGCCCCAAAGAAGAAGAGGAAGGGCGACAGCACTAACCGGCATTAGCGGCGGAAGCAGAGTGAGAACACTTGGGGATGGAGGGCGGAGGAAGCGACCTGACAGCCATGCACCCACCGTGATTCCTCTCCACCCCCATCTCCCTCCCTTTTTCTCTATCGATTTTGGGGCAAGGAGAATAGACGCCGAACGAAGTGAATGGATCAAATAAAGGAAGAGGAGTCAAAGGAGTCGACGAGACACAGAGAGACAGAGAGAGAGAGGCAATAAAAAGAAGAGAAAGAGGAGCGGCGAAGGCTGCCTGCGTGGGTGTGTCGGAGAAGGGATTCGTCGTTTTGTTCGCGGTTTTCCCCAACGACGACAAAAATCCCCAATACAAAAAAAGCGTAAGAGATAAACCTGATGATGAGGCAACGGAGGCCGTCTGATTCCCGATCCCGCTGATGGATCGCGCATCTCCAGGATTGAACTGGCGATGTACTGACCGTCCGATTTCATCAACGCACGCCAACGTGTGTGTCGCCCGACAAGCGCGTGGCCTGATCTCGAGGATAAGGAAGAGAGCGACACACACAGAAATCTATCCGACAGCGTGCATGGAGCCCACGTAAGGTAATATAGTCGTCTCCTAACAATAAGAAAAAGGCCTATGGGGTGCATAAGCTCACATGATGAGAGAAAGAGGAACAGTTGACACCCATCATCAACCTGGTGTCCCCAGGGGAGATCTCGATGGCTAAGTACTAGATTATGCAGTCTTGTGTTCGAATCCATAATGAGATCTGAAAAGTCGCTGTGTTCCCTCCCAGTCTTTCCACATCCAACACAGCGGTCAAAAGAGAGAGGGAAGCAAAAGAGGGTCTGTCTTTAGATCCTTGAACTGGTCTCCCAAAAGGCGAGCAACTATTTTAACTGCTAGGACAAGTAGACCCCATTAGTGTCATATGGATTCTTAAGCCCCCATTAAAGGAGCCGACACAAGATAACTCCGGCGCCGGAGAAGAGTGTCACAACCCCAGGAGAGCTTCTGTATCGTAAATTCATCATGCATAGCATAAACAACATCAACACTATCGACGATATGTAATCATCATCATGCATATTTCAATCTGAAAGAAAGAAAGAAAGAAAGGCTATGAACATGGAAACATGGGACATTGCTTGACTCCAACACTAAAGGATGGGTGAATGCTTTACGACATTTTCCGGTTATGGATAGAGATGGATTCGAGCTTCAAGTTTGAGCGTCCACAAAGATGGCAGCAACTAGGGTTCCATTATTTCTGTTGTTGGCCCTGGCCATGGTTGAGCTTATTATAGAGATGGTCAACCGATGCGTGGACTATGTGTTTATACCAGGGCCAAAAGTCAACCCCTCTAAAGCATGTTGCGTCGAGGTCTGCAAACTGGATGTGCCATGTTTTTGTGATCATCTCCCTCAGGAGACTGAGGAGGTTATGAGCTTTGGAGAAAGCAATCTTTGTTGCCAGATATTGTGGCAAATTAGTTCCTCATGGAACCAAATGTGGAAGTAAGAACTCGTCCTCTTGACATCCATCCAATGATTTTGTTTCTTCTTTTTTTTGGCTTATTTTCTTCTCTATAGCTGCTTAGACTACGCTGTCCCATTGGGTTGATATGAGATGAGAGAAGAAAACAATGAAGGTAAAGAGCCATCAGTGTTTTATGTTGAGAAATATACCTTAGACAAGTAGAATGCACCTAACAAAATATACTTTTATCGAGTGATTCCTTGTATTTCATCAAAGGCATTTGGTCTATTCCATATCTAGAGACCTTCTTAGCCCATAATAGAATCTCTTACAGTAATCAAACTTCAATTATAGACAAAACCCTTAGTAAGATCACCAGCAGATAGCAAGTTTGCTATCAACATTGCCAAGCATAGTATGTCCTTCTTTAGGGTGACAACCCTTTCCATGTTAGGACTTTGTCCTCCTCCAAAGAGTGTGGGGGTGAGAGATATCAAATAAGTTAGCATATAATAAATACCTCATGATCTTCTTGGATGCTTTGATGTAGTTGATTTTCTCCACTCATGGCTTATGAAAATAATCAAGGATTGTCCTTTAAGTCCAACACCAAAACTAAACATCTATAAGTATACAATGAAATCATTAGGAATTATAAATCTTTTTTATTTTATCCTTGAAGATATCCTCAATGTCATATTATCTCCTTCATTTTGTAAATTAAGGGCATTAGGTTCTCCTCCAAGGGGTTCCTTAACATGATAAGATTGGCCAACATAAATCAAACCAACATTATCAATTGATTCTTTATGTTGAGTCTTTGCTTTTTCAAATTGTATTTGAGAAAAACCACTTTTATTGAGTTGAAGATCCTCAAGAGATTTTTGCATTCCTTGCTTTAATAATTCTAAGCATATGAGAGGGATAATAAAATTTATATTCTTTAGAATTAATAGCATAATCAATGAAAAATTCACTAACTATTCTAAAGTCTAATTTCTTTATATGAGGATTATAAATCTCAACCCTATATATGTAAATAACCTAAACTTGGTTTCCATTCTTTTCACAACTTAAAAGGAGTTTTAAGAATAATTTTAAATGGAACCCTGTTTAAGATATATATATATATATATATATATATATATATATATATATATATATATATATATATATATATATATATATATATATATCGGTATTTAGTGCTTTACTCCAAAGGAATATAGATAAATTAGAATTACTCATCACACTTCTGAACATGTTCATAAGTGAGTGGTTTGTTCTTTTAGCAACCTTATTTTATCGAAGTGTGTTAGATATTGTATATTACTTAATAATGTTTCTTCCTTAAGTAACTTAGTAAATAGACTCAACATTTATCCTATTTCTATGTATCTTCCATAGAACTCTCTACCTCTATCTAATTATATAATTTTTATTTTATTGTTTGTTTGTTTGTTTATCTACTTTTGCTTTATAAGCCATAAAAGCATCAAAAGTCTCAACTTTCTCAAATGACAGATAGAGATATATATATATATATATATATATATATATATATATATATATATATATATATATATATATATATATATATATCTTATATGATCATTTATGAATAAGATAAAATATATTTGACTATTGAGGCATGGAGTAAAAGATCCACATATATAAGTGTGTCTAATATCTAAACTTTCAAAACTCCTCTTGGCATCTTTAGTGGACTTGTTGGATAACTTACCTTTTATGTAATCTACATAAGTTTCAAAATCAGTAAAAATCTAGAGTTTTTATAACTCCATCATTTTCTAATCTTTTTATTCTTTTCTATGAAGATATGACATAGTCTCCTATGCAAAGATTGCTTATTGATAATACCATGCTTCTGTCCAAAATTTTGATCATGCATGTTAAAATATTTAAGTTCAAATTTGAATCTAAATCAAATTTAAATAAACCATCAACTAAGTATTCGGTTTCAATAACTCTTTTATTTTATGAAACACTAAGCATAGAGTTTTTAAAATGAAAAGAAAATTCTATTTGCATAAGTTTTGAAACAAAAACTAAATTTCTAATGAATGATGGAACATAAATAGTATTTTCAAGATTCAAAATAAATCTAATTTTTAAAATGAGCCTAAAGGTTCCTATCCATCTACTAAGTATTATCAAGAACATCAATAAGAAATAATCTATAACATATTAGAGATATATAATTTTTTTAAAGCTAACTTTTGTAGTTTTTATAGTCCTTTTTATGTGTCCCTTCTTGCGAAAGAAACAATAAACCTTTTAATCTTGTTATTGTATTAATATTTTTTTTCTTCGTGGATACCTTTTCCCTTTCACTTGTAGCCCTTTTTGTGAGTTGCTATGATGAGTACCATCTCTTTTCTCATTAAGCTTCTCATGTTGTAACCTTTCTATCTCTTGTACAAACATGATCAAAATTTCTGATTATTTTCTTTATATGTGTTGTAGAAAATTTTAAATAGGTCAAATTATGTAGAGAAAGAATTTAATATAAAATTGACTATAAAGGATCATATATCTCAACCTCTAAAGACTTAAGTTCCGTAGCAAAGTCTCTCATTTGCATTATGTACTCAATGTCAAACTATATACTAAAAGTCTTTTTCATTCGGATGCTAGCAAGTACCTTATTTGAAGTCACAAATTGTTCTTTAATGACTTTTAGAATAAAACCCCAAATGCTCATTGACATAAGATCTAATGAGTATCATACCTAAGCAATTGGATCGCTCGTACCGCTCATATATTGTTTTCTCAAATAGCATACTTGATTCCATGAAAATGAATAGTTTATCCACACAAAGCACCAAGTATCCATGCACCAAAGAGTTAGGAGAACTTTTTTATTCTAAGTCAAAAAAATATCACCACTTAAAATATAAATATTATTAATAAGAGCAGAAGGAAAAACTATAAAATCAAATAAAATAATCAACTTTATACTATAAAATATTTTATCGTTATAAATTCTAACCTTCTTGCATGGGTAGAAGTGGATCATGTATAGAATTTATATCAAACTTTAATTCTTTATTAATAATACCGATAAACAACACACCAAAATAATTTTTCATACACATGGATCTAAAAAAATTAATACTTAAATTATCGTCTTATTCCAATCATCTCATAAAAGATAATTTATTACAAACCATATAATAAAAATTAACTTAATGTGTCCAAAAAAATAAATATCTATAAAATAATTCGAGGTATAATATTTCTTTAATTTATACACCTAAAAATCACTTGATGGCTATAAGAAATATTAACATATTTCATGATACATGCATGTCTTAAAATTGATTTTATCTTCTTAAGTATAAGAAAAATGACAAAACTAATAATCCATTATATAATAATTATAATGGATGAAAAACACATGAATATGAAAATTTTATTGTAAAAATAAAAATAACTAGAATAGTGGTTAAAATAAAATTTAGGATTGAATCAAATAAATCGATTCCATCAAAGAAATACCTCAAAATTTACACTTTATGTTCTAGATAGCATGGATGAAGTATGACTCCAATACCATTAATGTAAGCAAAATAATCGATGAATTGAATATGCAATGGAATATAAAATTACCTTCAACCATAATTATTATAGAATAAGTTTTGGATGAAAAACACTGGACTCCTTGGATGATCTCAAGAAATATGGATGTCTTCTAGTATATGCCTTATGGAATTTCAAAGATGTCTATGCCTTCATGTATATATATATATATATATATATATATATATATATATATATATATATATATATATATATATATATATATATATATATATATATATATATATATATATATATATATATATATATATATATATAGGTTAGACAATGATCTAAATTCAATGTAATTCATAAAATGCTTAATGCATTATCCTTAAAAGTTCCATCCATCATGGAAGCAATTGAAAGAATTTTGAAATAACCTTGTCCATTGTACTTAATAAAAAATAATTTAATTGATCATCATTATCATGATAATAATATAATTGAAAGAACTTAATTTGATATGTGGACCATCTATATTGTAGGATTCGAATGATCTTTGAAATTCCAACAATCAATGCTAGACATGTTCTCCCTGTTCTCAATAGAACTAAAAATCATTGGGCCAAACTGTTAAATGCAAAATATTAGTGTCATGATCCTTGGAACCTATACTATAGGAGGGCTTCCCTAATTTGGAAAATAATTAGTAGCACTATTCACTATATTAGGGAGGGCCTTAGGAAGGTAGTTGGATTTGGCAGCATGTTAAATTATGGGAGGAGCCTTAACTATCCAACATCTGAATAAGTGGCCCACCTTTATCAATTGTGAGTTTGCTTCCAACCTTCATTGGGTGGAGGATCTTATGATGGGTAGAGACTTGAAATGTGCAGCTTCTTAATCATGTGTTTCACCCTTAATTTACTATTTATAATTTTATTTTTTCTAAAAAAAATAATATTTTTAAATTATCCCTTTACAAATATACTTAATTATTTATTTCTTCTTCGACTTCTTCCTCTTCCTCTTCATCGTCTTTTAAAATTAATAAAAAATAAACGAGGTCGGATGACATTAGTTAGCATTCGCAACCAGCGATGTTCATGACGATTAATGTCACCTTTGACTACACTTGCATCAACGGGTTAAAAAAAAGAAAGAAATTGATAGATGCATAAGCCCAAGCATCTCACAATAGCTTTGTTAATTTTAAAATAATATTTTTATTAATTTTAAAAGTGTTGTTAATAACAAGAGAGTTAGTAATAAAAAAAGTGATAAGTAAAGAGTAAGCTTGTTTACCCTTCACATGAGTTACCTTATCTAGACAACATATAAATTGATACTTATTTTTTATTTCCTAACATAAAAATAATATATCCTAAAGTCAAAATAAATATGTACTTAAGTTTTATATTGAATCACATCATAGTAGAGAGAGAGAGAGAGAGAGGGGGTGTGTAGGTATAAATATATACAAACATCTTATATTTATCTTTGATAACCTTAAGTACATTGTAGATGCACATTTAAGAAATAGAATGAGCACCTTATTTATATTATTCAAAAATCGTCATACTACTTATATTCCACAAAGAGATTATATTGTTGGATAGTTTATGAATGATTTTGTTTCAATTTTTATACCAAACTTGGACAGATCTTGGCATCAGAAATAATTTATATTCCATATTTTATCATTTTACATATTTTCTATATAGTTTATATTTTTTTTTATATATTTATAGTATTTTATAATAAATTTATTTTTGACACCTTCGTCGCTAAGTTACTTACAAGATTTTTAATAGGCTTTTGACACTTTCACTTTTAAATTAGCTACGGTGCTTATAATATTTCAAAAAAAAATATAAGTTTATTTAAAAATATTATAATAGAAAAATATGATTGGTTGATCGATCTGAATTGATAGGTTGATCCAAAAAATAGTTTTTTTGTAAAGATAGTAAAAGGAATATTCATTGAAAAATACAAGTCCAAAAAATAAAGTTTTTCTTAAAATTTATCCTAATTTCTTACAAATGTAAATACCGAAAAAGCTGAAACTCATCGATATCCTTTTATATTTAAGAATTTACAAGCAATTAATTTCTTTTTTTAATCTATTTATTTATTTTATCCTTTTTAATTCCCTAAGCACGCACGCTGTACTTGCCTTGACACCCAATCAGTTCACCAGGCCAGCGGAGTGCAAGTATGTGAAATCAAGGGTGTGTGTATATCAATCAATCATGTTTTCCGTGATCAGAGGATAAGCCCTCATGATTTCCGATGCGACCGCGGAAGCGTCCCTCCAAACGACGCAGGCCAACCGCGGTGGCACTCTCGTAGTTACGGACAAGGACGAAGGCCAGTTCCGTACCGCCACCGCAACCGTCGTGCTCCCATACGGGACACGTTTCGATTGCCGACTCGTCCGGACACGGTGTCCTGTCCTACCAAACCCGACACCCCATCACCGCCCAAATTCTCTATGAACCCGGACACCTGACCGTCTTGACCCACTCCCGTACCTCCTCGTCCCCCACCCCCACCCGTGGGTCCCGCAAAGGAGGACGACCTCCAAAGTTTACCGTTCTGCTGTCGGTTGTGTTATTGATGATTATTGTATATCTATATTTACCCTCTCCGTAAAACTCCGCTCGTTAAAAGACGGCTCAGCGGGATGCGAAGCCCTCTCCATCATCTGCTGCTCTTTGATTCGATCCATCCTTTTTATTCTCTTGTTCTCATCTATTTTTCCTTGAGTTTGTAGTTCGATTTTGATCTGCGATCATTCTAGTTCTTCGGTTTCTGCTTCGGACCAAGGATTTCCCCATTTTTTGAGGGTTTCGATCGTCTGCCGCTGGATCCGGCGGTTGAATGATCGATTTCCGGATTTTGATGACGCCCTCTGAAGTCGCATGCGTGGTTGACAACGAGAGAGAGCACGCCGGTCCGCAATCATGCGGGCGGCCATGGTTGTGTGTACCAGCGTGCTCTTTCTCGTCGTCACCTGGCTCGCTCGCCCTCGCGACGAAGCGTGTTCTGTGTCTAGAAGCCCTCTAGGTTAGTTCTTATCACTTCGATCCTTGGTTGTTCACTAGAATCGGTTTGCTTTCAGTTTGATTTAGGCGAAGTTGAGAACTTACATGCTGCTGCTTTATGCTTCTTCTTATGCTCGCATACATTCTATGTTGAAGCTAGTAGATATCTTGATGAATCGTTTGAGCTTCATTCTTTCTCTAGAAAAGGTGCGATTTTCTTCACTCTATTACTAGTGAATGCTCTACTTTATAGTTCTATAGATACAATGTAGCTGAATGAAAGCATGATTAACTGACCTGGTGCCCAACGACGTTGATGCTTATTTCCAATTAGTGTACAAGTTGTAGCGAAGATCCATCTGTCATGTTTCCGGTTTTGGAACCAAGAGAAGATATGCAAATGAATTGGATGAGGTGAACATAGCGTCAGGAATATCCAAGGCACATAAACTTATCAATAAAATTTCGAATTCTATGTTCTTTAACATACGGGAGAGTCCCCATCTTTACCAACTTTTTCTTTGTGCTGCACTTTAATGGTGTTTGTCCTAGTAACGGATTAATGACACTGCAGTAACAGAATAGTCTCCAATTCATGTTGTTGTGTTATAGCTGTTAATACTGTTGCGCTAGTTTGGGTTTAAAAGATTGTATTGGCAATTTTAATGTTTCGTTGATTCGATTTCATGGTAATGAAGTTTCGTCCTGCCTCGTATTTCTCCTTGAATTTGAAGTCGAATGAGTTTCTTTTGGTTCTAGATTTGTCTGAGATTCTTCCCTATTGCATACGACAACTGTGAACCATACATATGCCTCTATTCCTGTTGGATGAATAAGCTTGAAGGCATTGTGCCTGCAACTTGTCTTGTGTATACACATCGCAGGAAGGATGTAATTTGTATTCTGCAAAAAAGTACACACAGCTTGAAACTTCCAAGGATTGAGGCTCTTTTGAATTTGTATTTTTCTCATATACTTCAATTATATAAATTGACTATTTCATTTTTACGATTCATTTCCTAGCCTTTTTAACCTATGCCTTGTCTGTTTGTTTTAGTATGTTGAAGAGGTAAGTCAGAATGTCACTTATACAGTGGTAAAATGGTACACTGTCGGCATCATTATTTAGCCAACTTTTTGTGTCTTGGCGTTTTATTCGTAGGCTGATCTATTGTGGCTTGGCTTCTTCTCTACAAGCTGGACTTTTTCTCCACTATAACGTAATCACTGCTGTTGGTTTGAGTGAGTTCATTTTTTTTTCAAGGGAAAAAATGTTTATTCCTGTTGGAATGTGTGGATCATCTTATTTGTTGCACAAACTATTTTTATACAGTTTCTTTTGGAGGATTGTAGAGAATAAGAGTATCACCTGACATTTATGATTGACTGGACTTTATTCTATGTGTCTGTCTCATACATCTGATATTTCTCTGAAGGACTACATTGTTTGATTTAGACACTGTAGGAGTAAAAATTTAGTCTCTAGATACATCTTAATGGTTGATACCTAAGTATATGTTATTGTTGTTGAATTAAGCAATTATGCTTGACTGATTTGAATTGTAAATTCTGTTTGTAGTAATTATATTAACTTGACATAAGCATGCAATGATTTATACCAAATGACAAGAAAAAAATATCACCGAGATGGATGTACAACTCTTGTAAAAGGTTCTGTAAACTAAATAAGATAAGACATTCTAGACTAATATGGGTTGCCTGCGAAGCAACTCAGCCTGTGATATAATCATGGCAGCTTTGAGTACATGTTTCAAGAATAAGAGTATATCTGTTTATGGTATTGAAAAGTAGTTGATCTTTACCATGTATGATAATGAAATCGTTTAGTTTGTTTTGAATAATACCTGACTGCTCAACATGGACTTATTTTTATCTTTACATAATAAAGCAAAGGAGAAACAAATAAAGTGTTTAATTCAATGGAGCCAGTTGAGATTTATAGGAAAACAAATTAACATGCCTATTATAGTTAGTTATCTTTCTAAATATTGGAACTCAACATATGAGGATTTAAATTTAGATATGTTGATGGTTAATTTACAATCCAATTTATTAAGTACGGTAGTAAATATTATATTAAGTTAGACTTTCATGGTTATGGTTTTATGATAAAGAGTGTATCCAGTGCATGAGGCTCCCCGCTAATACGGGGTCTAGAGAGGGTCAATGTATCTAGTCTTACCTTTAAATATTTAAAAAAATTATTTCTGTGACTCGAACCTTGATCTTCCGGATTGCAAGAGAGCATTCTTACCATATGTTTGGGGAGGACTATAATTTTATGATAATAACAAAATTATTCATTTTGGGTGAGATAGCAAATTACATGTGAGTACAGTATGATGTTTTAACATAGTCTATTTGATGGATTAGTGAAATTTGAAAGACTTGCGTAGTTGAATGTGTAGAACCAGTTGCATGTTTAAAATTATAATAATCATGCAAAAACTTCAAGAACATGAGGTGAATTCTACCAAAAATACATGTTCCAGAAATAAAAGGTATCCCATTAAATAGTATTATCATCCATCAGTGAGTCTTAATGTCCATTAAATGCAACAGGAGGCACCAGAAGAAATTCTGTATTTATGCTATATTTTGTGATAAAGATTTGAGATAATTGTTGCTTTAATGTGGCTTGATTTTTGTTGGTAATTACTAAAGATTAATATAAGATTGTTTTATAGTCTCTGCGTCAAAGATCAAAACGTTAAAAGTAGTCATTATTATCATAGACAGTTTTAAGTTCTGTTTCTGAAGTAAATGATCTTCAAAGAAACATCCTCAATGGATGACATTGGTTAACATGAATTTTCCCTAACCTGAAACTCCTAATACTAAAACTACATAGCAGGGAGATGTATGTTGCATTGGCAACAAGAAATGCAGTGGTTACTTATGTTGAAAAGAAAGTATGATTTCCAAATGTGTCATGCAAATGCAGAATATGATTGAGTGAGATATCAAAAGTGGATTTCTGCATGGAATTCTTAAATTTGTTATTTACAAGGTTCTCAAAATTTCTGAGGTGGATAGCTTTATAATAATATCATCTTGTATGTTAAAAAATAGAGTTAATGCATGCAACTTCTACATGACAAAAATTTGAATCTTGACCTTTTTCCATTTATAGATTGAAGGAAAGAAGAGAGAGAGAGTTGTGTTAAATCTATCATGCCGGTAGAATGTAATCAATAAATTTTCATCTTCTGGGCAAGCCAGCACATTGTCTTGCTACCTGGGCAAGAACTTCATCTTCTGACTGTTTTTGGGAAAAGGTTTGCCTCTGATCTCGACTTTTTGGTTCACTGTGATGTGAATGGGATTGGATGTAATCTCTCTTTTTTATCATCTTAATATAATTTTCACCTTTTTGGAAATTATATCATATTTACAAGAAAACAAATAAGTTTTCATGTAGGAAATGAATATAAAATATGATACAATTATGTAAAGAGAGGCAGGCAGGTGTTTGAACCATGTTTCTTTGCCCATGCTCTCTTCTCCTATCTTCCTCTTATTGATGTGCCAGTATGATTTCTTGTGATCAGATGATTTGTATAACGTTTTCTTTTACAGGTTATAACCTGAACTTGTCACAGGCCCATTTCTAATGATTCTTGATCCATTGTTTGTAGAGAAGAAAACTTCATAATTAGTGATAGCTTATTTTTGTCGTCTTTCATGTTCCAAGCATGAATCGTTTGTTTGTTAACCACATCACTGATAACTGAGAATGTTAGAGATGTTGCAGGATCTAGAGATGAGACACCCTATTACGAGTTCCTGTAAAGAAGGTGGCCTTTCTCAACGACAACAACTAGTAAAAGTGAATGAAAAGAACGGAGACTATGTTTCCCTGAGATCACAGGAATAGGTAATGGCTTATGTTCTCAGCATAACAGGGAATAAGTTTTCGTCAGTACAAAGCATGGAGGCGGCGTGCCATCTTCGCTGTGCCTAATGATTAGGGTCAGAGATTGTTATTGACTTTTTTTTTCCTAATATTAGTAATCCCTTGTTTCATCCAATTATCTAAAAATAATAAAATATAATTTTATTAAATACAATCCTTTAAATATCCACCATATTCTAAACCCTGTTTGGAAGGAGTTGAAAGAGGTTGGGAATTAGGTGATAAGTTGAAGACATTTACATATGAGCATCTTAGGAATATTAAATTTTTATGATTAGGTTTTCATAAATTATTTTAAATTAAGGTTTAGAATTTTGATAAACCAACATATTGATTTAAATATTGAAACCTTCCACAAATGTTGTTTGTCATGATTGCATTAGCTTTTTTGAGTTAAAAGAAAAGCATGTTGTGGGTCAGTGCTAACTAGTGGAGATGTGCGGGTTTCCACTGGAAAACCACGCAATGTGGAATTGTTATGATCATTATGTAGGTTCTGAACCTACATGACCTTTTTACTTGCAACTCTTCTGACCTACCACCCTATGAACATGAGACTTCAAATATTTGATGTTTATGATTTATGAAATTTAAAATGCTACATATCATAATCAATAGAGGATAAGTTGTATTTCCATCTCAGATTGGTCCTGGTGACCAACTCAAAAGCATACAAGTATACAACTGCATTTTAAGTAATATTTAGCGAACAAGATTAGAGTAAAATAATTGACAGCCCTGAGATAAAAATAGGTAAAATATTTCTAGGTAAAATAATTGTGAAAGGAAGCTTTCACAATGCTTCCTTTGTGAAGTTTCTTAATCAGCACCAATAAGTCCAGCCCACAAATGTTGCTTGATCACCAGCCAGAATTGAGAAACATAAGGCTAGAAGAGAGGTTATTTTTCTACCATAGGATATAAGGAATGCAAGTATTACTGCTATGTCTTAAAGACTAAGATCTAGAGAACCGAGACATTTAGAAATCTTTGGTGACACCAAAAGGGGGCAGTAATTAAAGGAATATACTAACAATATGGACAAAAGTTTTCTTTCTAATGGTGTAGAGTTAATAGTGGATTCAAAGAATAACCAGCCAACCTCACACCAGAGTCAAAGTCATTGACGAGTTGAAGTAGCATAACGGATCAAAGGTTCGATAACTCAAAAACAGCAGCGGAGAGCAGTTGGGAGCCAAGAGACGCATTGCAGCTAGAGCAAAAGATTGAAGACTCAACAAAGGCAAGGAGTTGTAATGTCGATAAAGGCTTCAACGAGAATGTCGAATGAATAAGTGGGGGAGAATGTCACGGACAAACTTCTAAACAAGATGTTTGATGTAATGCTTATGTATGTCCTTGTCTTTTGGTATGTTCATGTTCTGCATAGCATGTAGAGGGACGATAGAAGGCTTAATAGTTCCATTTTGGTTAGGTTAGTGGCCGCTTTAGGCTTGTAAATAAAGGTTGTATCATGTGGACACTTGTGAGAGATTTTCGGTCTGTAATAGACCATTTTGACCCATTGTTGTGCAACTGTTCAGAGCTTGTAAAGTCTGTTTGTAATTTGCATTGTCTATGAAGTGTTTTCGAAAATGTTTGCTTGTGGATCCTGAGTGAGACGTTTTCTCTAACCCGTTTTCTCTTTTATGTGTTTTAAGTGAACATGGGAGGTTGATATTTACGGATGAACATGCAAGGGTGCCGCACGACTTAGACAAAACCAGCTAAGTCTGTAACAATATAATAATTTTTCACAAAATAAATGAACTGAAAATTACCCTCATTATATGGACAATATAAGGACAGTGACACTTCAAGAACTTACAATGTATAAATTTAATGAAGAACTTACAATGTATAAATTTAATAAATTGGACCATTATTTCCATGGAGATGTAAATCTTGTACGATAAAATGTTTCTATCTCTCAGTGACTTGTTTTCTCTTTAAAAAAAGCAAATTTAAGAATTTTTTACCATTAGACATAATTATTTATACACAAGGATTTTCCTCATTCAATGAGATAAATATATTGAGTTTTCAAGACATATAATATCAAGTAAATTGGAAAACAACATAATATGCAAGGAATGTTTTAACCATAATATTACAGTTAATGATGTTTATAATAGGTCTCAAGAAAAAGATGTCACAATAAGGTATTAAAAATAGAGTTGATGTAGATACAAGAAAGGGCCCTTGATTAGAAGGCAAGTCACAAACATCATATAGTAGCAGAGTTATTTTGTTCTTGGGCTTCTTTTTCTGAATTTGGTGGTTTAAGCATAGTGATTCTTCTGTGACTAAAATCCTTATCACCTAAAGCAACCCTTCCCTAATCCAATGAAATATGGTATAGTATACAGATTTGCAGGAATAATTACCTAACTCATGCGACGTTTTTGCATATTCACGCCATAGTGTTAACCTCCAAAACCTTTGAATGTCGGTAAGAGAGAAAACTAGATTAAATAAAATTTACTCGTAATCTCCTAAGCAAATATCTTAGAAAATATAAATTATAAACATAGATTTCATAAATTTTGGATTACATAACAAAATATTTAAAATAATTTATCACGATAAAAAATTCTTATAAATATAATATTACTATGGAACAAGATAACGAATCAGTCTTAAACAATACCCTAAAGGCTCATGTCAATTAGTTCATCACTCTGGATATATATATACATATATATTTCAAAGCAAACATACTATTAAATACCCTTAAATTTAAGTAATGTTTGTCAAGAAAAAAAAAAGGAAAAAAAATCTAAGATGGTTTTGATTATATGGTATACTAAAACTAATAGGAATATTTATGTCATTTCATAACAGAAAGAATAAATATGTAATTATATTTTTTTATTTTATTTTTATTTTTCTCTTTTCCTCACCGTCAAGTAGGTCACCTCTTTCTTATAAGCCGTTCAAGAAACGGTGCTTGGGTTGGGTACTCGATATCGGTAGGATTCGAAGGACGCAGCCATGTCCAACCGTTTGCTGAGGCGAGTCCTCAAGGAACGGGAGGAGATGAGGTTCGCCTCCTCTGATCTCGATCCGGAAGCCGCCGCCATCGAAAACGACGAGGAATCTGATTCTCCGCCCGCCGGTTCTCGCTTCAAGAACCCTTTCGATCTCCTCGATGATCAGGTCGATTATACGTTTTTTCGATTTCTTTTTCCCATTCCTTGATTATTTCAGCCTACCCGTTTGATGATCTGAGAATTACATGGATTGGATGCTTCTTTTCTGACCATTGGTTGCTAGGGTTTTGATTAATTGCATGAGAATGGATAGTTCGAACACTTGATCGATAAATTGAAATAGATAATACGGAGGATAATTATGGTAACAGCGATTTGGATGCGGTAAAATCGAAAGTACGAAGACACAAAGATGGCGAAGTGATTTTTTTTAGTGCTTTTCTTTTCATCTTGCAACTTGGCATTATCTAAATGCTTGTGGACATAATTGTCGCAAAGGTGATAGGGTGAGGACACAGCAAAGGATGGAGAAGTGGACAAACTGACGCTGCTGCTCTTTTTTTTTTTTTTTTTCCACCTTCAAAATGCGTCTCTGCGGTATCTAAACACAATCTATTAATAGATGAGATGCTATATTTGACAATTTGTGAAGAAGTCGATTATAGCTTTTACTTGCTTTTTTCAATTTTTTCTCTCCGTTCTAAAATGCTCAAGAACATAAACGTTGCTTATAGGTTCTGGTCTTGAAAGGTAGCAGATGGTTGAATATGAGAGAATTTTTATCTGATTCTAGGATGAGGACTGTTGGATGTGACATTTGATTGGTACACATTCATTCAGATGGCCCCTCTGTGCTACTTCCTGGATGATCCACTGCATGTTGTTGTTTCGGCGAGCTACTTGTTTAGAGGAACCAGTACATCAGGACTTACTGGAAAGTTTGACTTTGTACATCGATGCATTTTTCTTGATCTACCTCAATATGCCACCCAACTTCATTGTATAAAATAATAAAAATAATAATTGTGCTGTATTGAGACCAATAAATACCAGTCAATGCCATCCAGCATGGTTGAAATTTAAATTCTTGGTTCATTCTACAGTTGCTAGGAGTTACAAAATTATTTTTATCTTTTGAGATCTGATAATTATTTTCTAATATATTTGTTATCTCTGGTGTTTTTCTTCCTTTTGCTTGATCTTCATTTGCAAGTGATCTTGTCCATGTTGTGAAATAAACAGAGCTGAAAAGAGACAGGAGAAAGCTAGCTAATTATAAGATGTAAACTTACAATGTTGTACACTTCTTAACACAGAACACTTGTTCAGCCAGGTCTTGGCATAAATGGTGTTTTTTTCTTTTCAGGAGGATGATCAGCAATTTGATGTTCAAGAGCAAGCACATGATGTCGGTGGACAAGAATTGGTGGCCAGAAAACCTGCTAATACTATTCCATCTTCTAATCATAAATTAAAGAAAAAGAAGAAAAAGAACAAAGATGAGTCTAAAGTAGAAAAGTCACTGGATTCAATTCTAGAAGAGCTATCAATCAACACAAAGCCTTCTAACAATCAGAGTTTGTCTGAAAATGTGAAAGCATTGGGAAATGAGGCTCACGAAAATAACAAGAATGGCAGATCTTCTGTCCTAATAGTCAATCCAAAGTATTTAAAAGCTGAGAATGAGCTGCGGAAAATATTTGGTTCGAAAGTTGTCAACTCTTTTGAGAACCAACATAGTGTTGGCAGCTCAAGACAAATGCATGGCGGAAGGCAGGCAGCCTATAATCTAAGGAAAACATATCTTGCTTCTCCATCAGGATTATGGCCACGATGGGACAATTCCATCACTATGGAGCTTCTGGAGACAAAGGATGGGATGCACTATTTTAGGTACCCCTTTGTTCCTTGTACCTTGTATAGATAATGAGTAATATATCTGCAGAGCTCCTGGAATTTCACCTGGCACCTGTTGTAATAGGATCTCACATAACTGTTGGAAAATACCAATATTAATCTATGAAAAAAATCATGGGTATTTTATTTTCTGAATTACGGATTATTAAATTCTAGATTCAGTTGCTTTATTTCTTTACATAAGCTTCAGTTTTCATATAGCATCAGATTCTCGTACTAGAGAAGTGACAGTGAAACACACTTCTTAATATTCAACTTTCCTTTGAGAAAGGAAGTGCTAGCTGAGACAGTTGCCCGGTGCAAACAAGATACGAGTTATGGTAGGAACATTTATGTGGGCAGGATTGTTTAAGGCAATTTGATATGATCAACAAGATAGAGTTATGGAAGGGAGTGTTAGCTGAGACATGATGAGGATTGCTTAAGGCAATTTGATATGATCAAGATCCTTTCACAGTGACCGTTATGGAAAGAACATTTATGTGGTACTCACATGTCTTTATTCATTCACATGAGCTGCAAAATAGGCCTCATGGAATGGGCTGAAATGTAGGTTTTTGTTTTCCATTTAGCAGTAGATTGTGAGGGATGGTTATGGTGGAAAAAACACTTGCATATACTTTCATGTTTACCTAGGATCTAATTTTGATGATAACATATTTTATCCAGGCATCTTATATGCTGTTCATTTCCATCCATATATCAGTATGCATTGCTGTATGTATATATCAGAAAATTTTGGACAATTTTATTTATCAAGCAGTTTCTTAGCTGCTTATCTGGCATCTGGTGTACAATGCAGGTACATGTACACCCCATCTTACAAACATGCACAAGAAGCATTCGAAGCTGCCAAAGCAGCCAACAATATTAATGCTATTGGGGATATCTTGGGGCATCATCCCTATCATGTAGATGCTTTATTGACCTTTGCTGAATTATTCAAGTATTCAGGAGAACATCAAACGTCTGCTGAGATGATTGAAAAGTGCTTATATGCATTGGAGTGTGCATGGCATCCACTATTTACACCCCTGCAAGGTAATTGCCAGTTGAAATATAGCCATGATACAAATAAACCAATTTTTTCAGCCCTTTTCAGCCACATGAAAAACATGGACAGACGTGGTTGTCACCGGTCAGCTCTAGAGGTTTGCAAGCTGCTACTTTCACTGGATTCTGATGACCCAAAGGGAGCATTATTTTGCATTGATTACTTCTCACTTAGAGCACAGGAGTATAGATGGTTGGAACAATTTGTTGAGGAATATGGGACTGACAACTCGTTGTGGTTGTTGCCTAATGTCTCATATTCTCTTGCTGTATCCCGTTTCTACCTTGAGTGCAGCGATGAATCTAGTATAAATCACAGTGAGAAAGCTACCTCTAAAGATCTTATGAAACAGGCCTTGATGCTTCATCCTCTTGTGCTTCAGAAACTAGTAACTAAGGCACCTCTGAAGGATTCGGCATGGACCCAAATACTCAAATATTCATTTTTTGGTTCAGCAAAAGCAGGAAGCCCCTCTCTTGACCACCTGATAAATATATATGTTGAACGAAGTTATATATTATGGAGGTTTCCGGAATTGCAAGCTTTATTAAAAGATGCAGCTTTGCTAGTGGCTGAATCACTCGAGCAAAATAGCAGCGAAGCCAGGGATTGGGAATGTGTAAGGAAGGAAGCTTTTTCATCAGAAAAGAATGAGTAAGTCATTATACTTCCTTTGGTTCTATCTTTGAAATTATGTTCTTGAAGGCATTGCAACCGAGGAACGAAAAATCAATATCAGTTGTTTGTAATTTTGAAATGAGAGGTGATGCGAATGTTCCAAGCTAATAATAATGCTTCATTGTGACAGGTATTCTTATCTAATGGTTTCAGATTTCTCTGATGTGATACCATCACTTCCTCCTGAAGAGATAAGACACTTTATGGCTGGCCCTCAACCGGTGCGCGAGATGCCAGATGCTGATAGAGGAGCTGTTCCTGAGATAGGCCATGCTGCACGTTTGGATTTACCCCGCAACGCTGCAATTGCCTTCCTTGAGTCAATACTGCCTTGGGCAGACTATGGAATCAATAGAAACAGAGGACCCGACGACCATGACCAAAATGTTGATGGCTGAAAGCAGCAGTATAACCCTCTAGCGGTTGGTGATCCCATCTCTGTCTTACATCATGGAGCACAATTTTAGGTTCCAATTTGTTTTCCTGCACTTAACAAAATCATTTTTTTTTATCTTTTTTCATGCACAACCTTTGGTATCATCCATTGTATAAAAGTTGTCAAGCCTTATGGTGCCTTTTAATTCCATCCGAAGAGCACCCCGGCAAACCTATACGTGTCACCCCCCATTGTTACCATCTGATAGCAGTGGTGTAATAGGTGTAGAATATTTGTGTTTGCTTCCTTTTAGTCATTTCATTTAAGTAGGACAGGAGGCACCATTTTGTTTGTAGTAACTCATTAGTGCGTACCCTCATTTATTTCCTTCTCTATCAATGCAGAACCACTGTATTAACCCTGGAAGCAAAGAAACCCCACACTGCAGTAGTGGTATATAACAGGAGAATATGATCAAAGTGAAGCAAACCATGGGAAAGATCTTTTTATTGGATATCATTGTGTTATTTCAGATTTTCTCATAGTTTTGTTTGCTCGGTCAACTCGTTATACTTGACATTGCAAATAATAATGTGATTTCTCATGTTATGTAACCATCTTCCATTTTCATTCGCTTGTGGTGCAGCTTGGTTGGGGGGTCTAATTCATGGCATATAAGCTAGAGTACTACACATGCTTGTGGCAGTGAAGTAGCTTCTGATATCTCATCTTTCTAGAGGCATATTGTTTGGCATGACATATTGTTTGGACCGAAGTACTAAATTGAGTTTTGAGCTTTTACTTGCTTAGGAGTCGTTTTAGATAATTTTATTATTATATTCAACTATAATATATATATATATATATATATATATAATAATAAATTTAAATTATTATATGTTTTTTTCAGTGCTTATAAACATACTCATAAGAATATATTCTTTTAAATACTGTAGATTGTAAGAGCTTAATGAATGAACCAACCAACAATCAACACTAAGTACTATATATCAATATGTTTACCATTGTTATAGTAATTATTATTCTAAAAAAAAAACTACTAAAGATATATCACAAAATATTTAAGTATAAAATCTTATAATCATAAGACTTTGATTAGTGACATTAAACCATACCATAAAATCAGTTTTTACTATTGATAATATAATTTATACTTTTACTATTCTTCTAAATTAAACATAAATTGTATTCCAACACCCTTGCATCCAAAACAACAAAGATGTAATAAGATGGAAGATACTGTGTTATACTAAAGCCTTCATGGTGTCAATCTACTATTCTTCACGTTGGTATGCTGTGTTGTTGTTCATGCACGTTGTTGCTCTATCATGCTGCGAATTTTGCTTAACATGTTGGTAGCTGCAGCTAAACGTGCATCACAGGGACTGCTCATCGAATCTCCGTTCGCAGTCATCTCAAAATCAATCCCCCTGACGGTCACGCTGGCCTGAAAATATCCTGCAACAAAAATTGCTCGTGATCAGCAACCAAGGAAAGCTTTCAACATTTCTGCTTTTACAAGGACAATATTTAGGAAGCAACGATGCATGGTTTGTGGCAATGTTCCCTAAGAAAATTATGTAGATAAGTATTCCTGGAGCCTTTTAGATACTAATGAAACAGAACATTAGAAAAAAACTCTCTAGCTTATAGAAGGCAATTATAGACGACGAGTTATGGTTCTATCTATGTACCATAGTTTTCTGAAATGGGTTAATGCAGTCAGTCAGTTTATGGCAGCATTTGAAATAACAGATGAAGAGAACAGTGTGTCCTACCGTCAGCAGTCGACGGAAGCACGGTGTATCTCGGCAGAATCCAACCATTCTCACAACACATATCATCGAGTTCCTGCAAAACACAAATATCATTTGTCCAATAGAAAAAGAGAAAAACAAAAAAGCTATCCCATAAATGCATAATATTGCTTGCCTGAGATGAGCTTTTTGATCTAAGAATTGCTTCCGATAATCTCTTGACTTTGATCTCTTGCGGATATCCTCTTACATCAGAACATAGAGCATTACATGCTTCAATCATCGACTCGACTTTTGATTTCATGCTTCCTTGCCCTTTTTCGGATTATTAATAAACATAAATTAGAGTACTCTGCTACAGAAAACTGCTTTCAACTGAAATATACAATTGACTGCCTATGTGTTTCGGCATTACCCAATCAGTAACTATTATTAAATTAAATTAATAAACTAAACAGATATGTTGCCTGTGTAGTAAGAAAGTCAATTTTTACCGTTCACTATCGCTTGGATGTTCATTTCGCAATGAGCAATTTCGTCTTCTAAACAACGTTGTTGTTGAACCTATGAAAAAGCAAATTTATTAGTAATAACCACAAGAGTACAGAGAAAAGGATATGATATGATAATAACATAAAAGTCTGATACCAGATCATTTCGTCTTTTTATAAGAATTCTTAATGAAGCTTGAAGAAGATCATTTCTCTTTGAAGCCATAAAAAAATTAAATTCATCATAATTCTCAGATGTATGCTGAACTGGGAAGAGTGGTAGAAAAGAGGGAGATGCTGCATCTTGGGAAGTAAGATGTACGCTTTTCCTGCCAAAAGTTTCCCCATCATTGCTTTTGGTGATACGTGGCTTCTTTGATGAATTGAGCATGTCCGCCTATCAAGGGCCAGAAAGAGATTTTAGATTGATATGGCTGGATAAAATATATACTAAATGTCACAAATAGAGTATTGTCACTGAAACACCATCACATTCGTTCACAATACCAGAAACTGCAAATTAATTTCACCAAAACTAGTATCTCAATTTGCCGAAAGCCAGAATTCTATTACAAGCAAGTTTATTGTAGCCATCAAAAATTAAGTGTGATATGATAAATTTATGTAAACTAAAATCAAACAACATACTGCTCGATAAAATAATAAAATATGCAAATGAAAAGCAATGAAACTCCTAAACGATTCTCGATCAAAGATATGAAAATAGATTTGGAGGAGAAAATTAAAGATCATACCTGCTCAGTACAGCCATTGCTAGGGTCATTTCTAGGATGCAAACTGCTGCTCTTTTTGCTTGTTAATTCATTTGCAGTTTTGCCTATGTTGTTATTACTTGTGGCCACAATTTGTTCAACCTGGCCAAAAGTTTTCCCTTCATTGCTTTTGGTGATGTGTGGCTTCTTTACCGAATTGAGCATGTCCGCCTATCAAGGGCCAGCAGAGATTTTAGATTGATATAGCTGGATAAAATATACATATTAAATGTCACAAATAGAGAGGGATAACAGTCATAATAGATAAATTTACTCAACGGTTCCCTGTTTGAGTACTCACCCACTCTTGCTTTTCAGTGTTATTCTCTAGAACAAAGTTATGCTGGCCTTCTCTTTAATTGGTTCATACTTCATACTTCATAGATGCATCTCTCAAGAGTTTATAACTGAACAACATTATAATGGCAGTAACATATTTAATATAGTTTATGACCCTATTGTTGCAAAGAAGTCTAAGAGGACTAGGTCATCTTTGCTTTCTTTTGATGATGCATGTTGAATTCGCTAAACGGAATAAGACACTATAGTTTCAAGTTTTCAATTTACTAAACATTATCAAAGTTCATTTCCTCTTATTCTTATAAGAGAAGCCAAACCATCTTTTTTGTCTAGTGCATAAAGATGGACCCAAGTAACTTATCACCTTCTTTCTTCACTACTCTAATTAAACTTGATTTCATTTAGTGAAGACAAACATCTCCAACAAGGGCCCTCCGACACCTCATTTAACTGTACTATGTGAGTGGATGAAGAAAGGCAGGACGGCACAACGGTATATCTGGGATACCACAAATAGGCCTTATATGGAGCACCTTTTTTATAATCGTGACACAAGTACAACTTGGCAACAAGCATCTACAACAGCTTGTTCTTCCAAATGAAAGGAAGAAACAGGGAAAAGTAAAAAAAAAGAAATTTAAGGGACAGAAAGAATGAAAAGGAATGATAACAGAGATAGAAACAAAAGCAAATAAAATGTAAATATCCAGGAGTAAAAGCAAATGGCTGAATTCAGATGGTACACAAAACGTTCATGATGAGCCATGCACAGAGCTCCTATCACTGCCCCAACGATTTACTCCAACTGTTAATCTTTCCAAGTTTCAATGTGTAGCTCAATTTGCAAAATTAAAGTTGGAGCAAATATTTTACTCCAACTTGCAAGTTTCAAAATATTGGCATCACAATATTTACATTTGCAAGTTTACTCCAACTGTTAATTTTTCCAAGTTCATGAAGGAGTATGTGACCATTGTGACCAATTATTGGCATCAAAATGTATAGCTCAATAGTTCATTTTTATTTTTTATTTTTTTATTCGCTAATACCACAAGATAGTAGCTGATGGACCATCCAGCATAAAGCTACCATATTGGTTTGTTATGTAACTGAAGCTAGTATCAGGATGAATTTTTAATCCTTGTCGACAACCATAACATAACAAAGTAAAGAGAGAAAATAAAACTAGTGAATGTTCACAACGGTCACCATATATCAGAAGTTAGTTTGTAAAACTAATGTTACCACAGTACTCAAAGTGCATATCTGAAACACCATCACATGCTCCTTCACAATACCAGAAGCTGCTAATTAATTTCACCGAAACTAGTATCTCAATTTGCTGAAAGCCAAAATTCTATTCTAGCAAGTTTATTATAGCCATAAAAAATTAATTGTTATATGATAAAATCAAGTAAACAAAGATCAAACAATATTGTTTGTTAAAATAATAAAATATGCAAATGAAAGGCAATGGAACTTATATAAACAATTCTCAATCAAAGATACAAAAATAGATTTGGAGGAGAAAATAAAGATCATACCTGCTCAGTACAGCCATTGCTAGGGCCATTTGTAGGATGCAAACTACTGCACTTTTTGTTTGTTACTTCATTTGCAGCTTTACTGATATTGTTACTACTTGTGTCCACAATTTGTTCAACCTGGCCAGACAAGTTGTTCATTTCATGAGATTCCACTGTGAGTACCCTGTCTGACCGCAATGAACACTCACTGACTTCAGGCAGGTGCCTGGGCAAATCCAAAAAATCAGCATGAGGTGCTTCCCTGTTCAGTAAAGCTGATGTTATAGCAAAAGTCGAACCAAGATGTCATGTTCCTTAGTGACCTGGGTTTAAGATGGCATTCAATTAGATAAATAGTTACATACCTGGACAGCCAGTTAGACAATATATTAACATACGGCAACAAATGATAGTATTCAACAGCCGATGTCACTTCAGGAATTAAACCAGTCACGATGAGAGGCCCACTCAAGCTATAAAAGTCAAGACAATATTAGCCTCCGAAGTTAGGTAATTAAACAAGGTCAGAGACTCAGAATATTACTTAATCCAAGGCTTGGCATTTTTTTGTGAAGACATGCATAACATAAACATCACATGTTTAATAACAAGAACACAAAAGTGTAGTTGTCAAATATAAACCCACATATAATTATCATGCTAGCATACCTGGTCAATACATCTTTAATAGAAAATTCCACAAGTCCGTCAGTCACCACTTCCATTGAAATCATTACATATAACCTAATAGTTGTCTTCTCCTGAGTTAATGAGTAAGTCAGATGACGTTCTAGAATAGAGAACTTTGAGCAGCTAATACCTGTTCCAGTGTAGAAAATTTTCTTTTTGATATGAGAATAAAAGAAAAAAAGCAATGAGAAACTGAACTCCATTTGTAATCAAGGCTCTGATACATCAGGCATAAATACACTAGTCTAGTGATGAGAAATCAGTTAACAGAGGTAACTGTACATAAAATCAGAGCAAGTGCAACATGTGAGACAGACATACAAAATATTGGTAACATTCAAAAAATATTTTCCAGTACCAAGCAGGTTTTTAGAAAACAGTTTCGCATAGAGGAGACTAGACTCTGACAAATGACGATCAGGACAAACTTTGAGTTCCTTTTAATCAAGAGCAATATGTTATCTACCTGTCTATGCCATACGTACCTCAAACTACCCATGTGATGATTGGAACATGGGTAGAAAGAAGGCCTTGTTTAAATGCACCAAAACCTACAAAAGCACAATGGGCATACAATTTGGTATATTTTGATGAAAAAGTAATAGAGAAATTAGATCTGAAGGTGGCACCATTAACTGGAATTTTGTACTACTATGATTTCCAGTCTCAAATAGGTATGAAAATGAATGAATAGTTACAACTACAAGCAAGAGACTTATTCCCACTAGTACGTGAAATACCAATACTGGAACTCTACAGAGTTAGCATTTAAGCTAACTCCAAAATCCAAATGTCCTTTACCTGCAAACAAGTGCTACCAAAGGCACACATCAGATGTGAGACTCACTGGGATCAGTTCTGAAATGCCCCTTAGGCACATTGTTAATGAGCTTTTTCAGAAGACTCAAGCCTAATGTTTATTTCTTCCTTAATTAGCCATTATAATATCTGTGTGATGGAAGAAATCATAACAGTTACTTCCTTTCAGTAGTAAAAGTTCAGTTCTATAAAAAAAACAAAATGACCAACCAGGATTGTTTCGGTATATTGGTTCATAACTTCTTCATCATCCTATCCGTTCTTATTTGCTTGTTTATAACTTGATTTAATATATTGTTAACCTTAATATATGCTGATTAGCTATTTTTCCTCATCACCTGCATTGTTTTCTAGACATTCTATCCTTTGAACTAATGACAAATAATAGATCTTATTATCATACATCATATATCAATTATTGTATCTTAAATCTTAATAATAAATTTCTTTAAATTATTACATGATTTCGTAGGTGCTTGTGTTGTATGCATCTCATGGCTAGACGACATAGATGCTGGCACCTCAATTCACCCTGAAACTTGAACAACTTTGCTACTACTATGGTTTTCTTTGTTTCTGCAACCGACAGGTATGTCATACTACTATGGTTTCCTTTCTTCTGTATAAGGTAACTCCTTTAGGGGATTTACTATGTATCCATCAATTTAAGACATCAATAAAGAAAATCTTTCACAAGGTTAGCAATTTCAGTTTGTACTAGCATGTCGAGCCTTGCTCGGTATGGTACATACCGAGGCATACTGATGGTACGTCAGGGCGTACTGAGCGATACAATTCAAATAGCTAAAATTGATCATATAGGCACAAGTCATACCTGTACTTATACACCTAAATCAGGGTGTACCGGTACATGTCGGTAACGATTGATTTACTGGTACATGTCGGTAACGATCGAAATCGACCGTTATCGCCCGATACAAGTCGGTAACGGTCATATTTCAATCATTACCGCCTGATACAGCTTGTATCGCCTGATATGGGGTCAAAACTTTGGTATCGCCCAATAGTGGGATGTCCACATGCTAGGAGGTTCTTGGACCGGTACGTGCCGCCCGTACCGGGTGGCACACATCGAAATTAAAATCCTTGAACCTTCACTCAAGACACAACTAGATTCACCCTGCAATAGTCAAATAAATATCAATTTTTACATCAACTACAATAACCCACTAATGCACCAAGAAAGCACGAGTTATTGACTGGATAACAAAGTCAAAAGCAAGTAAATAACAAGAATCAAAATTTTTAATTGTTACCCAGAATAAAGGTCAAGTGTTATGCAAAACTACTCAAGATAACAAACTTTTTGCCATCATTAAGCCCATGATAAATTTTTTCATAATATGATTAGTAATATTTATATTATTATATGATATATTAATACATTAGAATAAAATAAAACAAACGTATAATTAAATATATATAATTAGTAAAAATAGTAAAAATCTGTATATATATATATATATATACATATATATATATATATACATATATATATATATATATATATATACATATATATATATATATATATACAGCCTTCAACCTCCATAGTCTTTTAGATGAATGAAAAATATGTGGAAGTGAAATAAACCACTGATTTTAGTTAATCGTATCATACTCATCCATTTATATCAAATCAGACATCAGCTTCAGGCTATGAAATATATAGTAACAGTATGACAACATGTACATTAGCGATTTAAATGCCCGGATGCAACTGCTACTTAAGATATTCACAATTGTGTCTTCAGTATATAATCAACATTACATAAATAAAAATGCAACAGACATTTTAAAAATATGGTGATATACAGATGTTAGCACCTGTCTTTTGCCCCATAACAGAAAATGCAAGCTGCTGAAGTGAATCTTCATTTTCCAATAATCCATCTGAATAGTCACAAGAGAAACTTTTGTTTTTGGATGCATGTTTTTTCATTTTTCTGCTATTCACTAAAGCAATTGGTTTGTCAATTTCTTTCTCCACCAAAGACCAGACCCCCTGTGTCATAGACCCAAAGTCAAGGAAACATTTTTCCTTGGAAGCATCTACAAGAAATACAGCAACCCGAGAAACCAGCCATCCGTCCATATTTGGAGCATTTTTTAATGCATCTAAGGTTTTAGAAATATTGCAGGCATCCATGATCTTCTTTTCCATAACTGAGAGCTGTTGGTCCAAATCTTGTAGTTCCTCAGCATTCTTGTGCATAACATTCATGTAAGTAAGAAGAATTGGTTTAGCTATGGTAGCTACTTTGCAAAAAGCTTCAAAACAAAGAAACTCAAGCCGTGGAAATTGCTTCCGGTGATAATAGTTGTAAAGAAGCACAACTGAATGCATCTGCATCATAGCACAATTTAATGTCAAAAGAATACGCCATAAAAGAAATTCTCAGGCAGAAGAACATTGAGATGTGAGAATAAGACAAAGTGAGACAGCAAATAAATTAATAACCAGTCAATCAACGAAGCTTTGCTGCACTAAAAGCTTAATCTTTAGCCATATCTGACTTTGCAAATACGGGGAGAATTAGCCATATGTAAAGTGGTGTCATACTCAACTATTACCTTTGTTGTCAAACATTGGTAACATATGTTACATGATGAAAGTCTCCAGTATAAATTTGCTAAAACTAACTATTTCGAACATATAAATGGAAAAAGGCTTCTTAGTTAGGAACTCACAAGCACTGGCCAACCAAGAGAACATGAGACAAACATATACCGTATTCAAAAAAATTAGGTATAATATCCCCATTCTTATAAAAAAAAAAGTAACTTTAAATGCATTAATCATTTATATCTCCAGCTAGTTATAAACTTGAACTAGAATATTGTATTAACACATCTATTTCTAGGTGAGTTGACCAACCATTTATATCTTCAGCCAGTTATAAACTTGAAAAGAACACTGCAAGAAGACAATTTTGTTTCTCAAGTTTACTCACCATTGAAAGAGCAACAGTATGGACAAGTGCATGACCTTGTTCTTGTATTTCATAATAGTGAATGGCTTATATCCAAGCTAGTAGGGATATGCTTTGGGTCTTTTTGTATAATGCACTCCATCTCTTATATTTTAGTTTCACTGTTATGGGAAGAAAGATATTTCGTAAAAGAAAAAAATTATTTATTATGGAATAAGAAGGTAAAATAATTTTTTACATGTGTTATTTTATATCAATTTTCTAAATTTATCTTTTGTTTTCACTATTTTGTGGGTGTTTTGTTTCTAAAATTATTTTCTAGGCTAATCCCAATCACACTGATCTAATCAAGGAAATCCTGTCAATCCTAAGCATATCATCCTCGGTGAGACCTGATTTCGGTCCAGTGAACTTTGGCTTTTTCTTGCACATGGCATAATTTTACCATAGTCTATCACTAAGGATCAACCATTGTCTATTATCAGCGCAGCCAAGTAAATGACGCTTATACCAATATGTTATCATTTCATCTACCATTGTCAATAATTAGGGGGTCAACCATTTCCATCATTAAGGCATCGATTAAATGAGGCTTCTACTGATACGGGGTCTGAAAAGCATCGATGAACAAAACCTCTACAAGTCGAAAGGTTATTTTATGACTCAATCCCTGATTATCCAATAGCAATTTTTAACTGTGGTGTTGTGGCTCACCATTTATTTCTAGTTCAGAAAAAAACTGTAAAATGAGTTGATGTGTCAATTTATCACTTATGTCATTGAAAATTGCAAGTAGGGCTTACTTATGTGCCCGCCTCTATTTTTACTCTATCTTCCTATATTTTCAATCCATAAATTGGACACCACTAATTTATTTTGTGGAATCAAGTTTTCTTCAATCAAGCTTCACATATACCTTTGCATGATTAACCAACAATCATTGTGAGATCCTAACAACAAGAGACCTTATTTTATAATCATTTTGACCCAGCCATATCTAAAAACAACTCATGTCCGCCTCTTTCCTGAAGTATAAGCTGGCAACTCTAAGATCATAAAACAACAGAAAAGGCTAACTGAACTGAATTTTCTCACAGTAACCATATACTGATTAGAAAAGCATGTGTTGGTTAAGTGGTGATGAACAAGTTCAAGGATTTGCTCCAGGATAGTGGATGATAGAAACAAAAAGTAAGTAAAATGTTGGAAAGCTAACTTACAATCATGAAGCACAACCAGATAATGAAATCATCAATCATATGCTTAAGGAGGAGGTAAAATGATTTTGTAATTTTCAGCATTAAAGCATATTCCTTATGAGTGATATTTGTCTATCCATGTTTCTTGGTTGTTTTGGTTTTCTACTTTTTACTTCAGATACTTTTTATAATTTGATATAACGATGGATTTTTACACCACATATGCTATATTCAGTACATCCAATATTCCAAACGGTTGGACATATCTTATGGTGAGAAGAACCTATTAGACATAGGTCACGTCACTACATTGTCGGGGAAAAGTATACATGTACATGAAAATGTTCCTGGATTGCCAAAATCATGGTTTCCTGGTGATATTTGTCTATCCATGTTTCTTGGTTGTTTTGGTTTTCTACTTTTTACTTCAGATACTATTTATAATTTGATATAACGATGGATTTTTACACCAAATATGCTATATTCAGTACATCCAATATTCCAAACGGTTGGACATATCTTATGGTGAGAAGAACCTATTAGACATAGGTCACGCCACTACATTGTCGGGGAAAAGTATACATCTACATGAAAATGTTCCTGGATTGCCAAAATCAGGGTTTCCTGGTGAGATGACTCCGTACAGCGCACTACAAGGCTTCTCATTAGTGACAAAGATATTTGGTTCTCCTCCTTCAGGAATCAACCAAGAAGACAAGAAGATCAAATATTGAGTAATAGCATGCCTGTTTGGCTACGGAGTTCTGCTGGTCGATCGTCGGTGGCTCCGCCGAAGAAACCCTCGCGGGGAGGAGGGGCTCGACGAGGTGCTCGATTAGGGCTTGCACCACGTCGTCCATCGGCACCACAGCTGGTGCGGGTTGTTGCGCAACCGGCGTTCCTCTTGCCGCCATCAGGTGAGGGGAAGGGGAAGGAATATTTAGGGTTAGGGTTGTACCGGGAGTTTCGAGTTTCGGCGTCGATCGCTGCAATGAGTTCTTCCCAAAGAAGAAAAGCGCGAAGAACCTCACGCGACTGCTTCGGCTCTTCGTTTCCAAATGGGGGGTTATATAGTCCCGGTAATGGTATGATGATGCGAATATAATTGAGTACCCGATCCAAAACCCGAAATGACTCGAATTGAATCCGATAAGATTCCCATCATCAAAATCCAAACCCGAAATGACGTGGATTCTCAGTTTGGATCTGTGAATTTGTCGGATTCTGATATAAATCCTACATGGGTCCGATCCGATGGGATACTAGGGATGAGGCAGGAAGGTCCCACGTTATCTGGCGGAGCCCGCCACGAAAGCCGCATCGTTTCAGGTTCATTGAACCTGTCGCTTCACCCTTCACCTCCGGCATTCCATCCCATGAACCCAGACACCGCAGGAACATTGCTCTTCCTTTGTGGGCAGGTGAATCCATCGAATACTCCCCGAGTTCAATGCATCCCCAGCTCTCCGATGCATATATAAGCGTATGGAACATGCTCCCCTTTCATCCACGTACGCCTCCATCTTCATCTGTCTGGAACTGGGATTGGATCACCTGCTCCTTCTCTCCCTCTTCTCTCTGTACGTGCTCATGGGAAGTCCGACGCAGGAGGCGTGTCTTGTGATGGGGATCGCCGCCGTGGGGTTGGTTTACATGGTGCTGATGGTGATCGAAGCGGTGGGGAGTAGCAGGGCGGCGCTGCTGCTCCCGGACCACTGCTGCTTCCCCACGCAGCATCTTATGACCATGGACGGTGTCGGAGGAGCGTCGCCGGCGTGCAGTGGCGATGGTAATCACGTAGGAGGTTTTGCGTTGAGATTATGATGTCGGTTGCTTTGTTCTTGTCCATGCCTTCATTCTGGTGGAAAGAACGATGAGAATTGGAGTCTCGATGTAATCGTTGTCGGCTCTGCTGATTGTTGAGGTGGACACTGTAAATAACGAGAGGAGATTTAGATTGTGGATAGCATTTCTGACAAATATATGTGAATCTTTCATTTGCTAATCTCTACAACAAGTTATTCCGGAGATTGTAAACATCTTGTTGCAGTCTTATGTGTGTGAGACTCAAACACAGGCATGGATGATATACCACCACAAGTGTTGCCTCCATTTATATGAGCTCACTAAGATAACATATTCAATTGCTGTCTACCTGTCATTCTTCTTTTTCTCCTGTAATTTTCTGACCAAGGAGGAGGCAACAGAGAAGAGAGAACAGCAGTTGATGGCAGAAATTGATACTTATTCAGTACTGGTGGTTCTGTTCATGATGCCCAGTAGATTTCTTGCGCTTGAGGAATCACCAATTTTTTCGCTGGAACATATCGAAGAACACAAGATACTGTATGCTACCGGAAAGATAGCAACATATAACAAGAACAGAAAGCCTGTACATCTCTTCTACGAAGGGAGGCAAAGGGAAAATGCCACATTACCCTTGAGGAGAAGATAAAGAAATTTAAACAAACAAAAGCAAAGAGAAGATACAGAAGCATGTTTACATGACAATGGACCGAGAACATTAGCACCGGTATACCGAAAAACTCGTGTTCTTCCATATCGAACTCAGTGTCCGCCTGAACTTCTTCGATCTTGACTTACAGAGTGTCTTGGACTCTACAATCGTCTCACGACCACCATCCTTCTCGACCTGTTGTGGCTGCTGCTTCAGGGGGGAAGGCTCTTGCTGGCGCTGCTCCCGGAACAGCTTCAACAACTTCTCGGCCTTCTCCTTACCTTTGGTTGTTCCACTCACCGATATTGATATTAGTGATGGTATCACCCCCTCTTGCAAGACCATCTGGCTGCATCTCTCATCGTCACTGCACAGCATCAATAGGCAACACACAACCTGCTCTTGTTCTGCAGGCTCACCGAAGTCCAAGACCCCCGCAAGACCACAGAAAATGCTTGGGGCCGACATGATTTCCTTCCTTCCTGCTTGGCTTGCTGCTAAGTTTATCAAGATGGCCAGAGCCTTTTCGGCCAACATTACGCCTTCAGATGCAGAAGGAAATGCGAGGAAAGGATGGAGACTGTTAATGATATCTGATGATACGAGGGAAGGGATGTTGGGCATATGTGTGGAGAGGTTGTACAAGGTGTAGAGGGCATCGTACTTGCAGGAGCTTCTTTCAATGTTGTGGTCTCGTAGAAGCTGGATCAAGAAAGGAACAGCCATACTTGAGCCAATAAGAGGCTTGGCTTCGTCGAGACAGGACAGGCTGAGGTACAGGGCAACTACACACTTGTACATTTCTGAATTTGAGAACATCTGCTCCAGCAATGGTATCAGTCCTGCTGCTATCATCATTCCCTTGTTCCTGATAGAAGAAGATTTGTCATGAGAGTTTACAGTGACTAAAATAGCCAAAATAGTTGATAATGAAGCATGTGGCATATATGCAGTAATTGATGTGCAAAGTTAAGGCTGTGTTGGACTGATGACCAAGGGAATGAACAGGTATAACATTGGTGTTGAATGCCAAATACAAAAGGCACCAACTGCAAAATCCTATCTATCATGAACACTGATAGTGGAATGCAAACTATCATGAGATCTAATACCTATTGCTGTTGACCATAAGGTTGAAAAGGGCCATTGCACCAGCTTCTTGAGCCTTCTCATCACCATTGTGGACAGCCATCCTCAAAAACTGTATAAGCACCTCCACAGCCCCATTAGTACCCATAAAGATCCTTGCTTCTTCATCCTCCTTCAGCAGATTCGTGATCTGCTCAACTATTCTAAACTGTTTCTGAGCACTTTCAGCCTCATGGAGAGCTGACAGCAAGCTTCGATATCCGCAATTGTGGTAGTGGTTGTCTAAAGATTCAGCATCATTCTCTCTGAGCTCCTCTCGAATGCCACTCTCTTCCGGAGGAAGGACCTTGACGCATTTCAATTTGGAAGAGCTTGTACAGCCAAAAGAACTGGCGTCGATGGCTTGACATTTTGAGAAAGCCAACCACCAATAGTTGACATCCAGGGACTCTGGTGGACCATTTGGAATGGGAAATCCATTTCGTTCACACCAACTAACAATGAGTCGTTTAACACAATAATTTGGAGTTGAGCACAGATGGGATAGCTGCTGCTGGGTTTTCGGACAGGTACTATGGCCATCATTGAACCATTTCTCAATGCAGAGGCGCTCGTAGGTCTGTCCAGATGAAACAATGACAGGATCAAACATGAGCTGCAAGGAGATGGGGCACATGAATTCTTCAGGAGGGACTGGCATATTCCCAGAATTTCTTCCATTTTGTTTGAAATTGAAAGAGTGTGGCTTAGTTAGCTGTCTCTCGCATGTGTGATTATTCCTACATGGACTGGAGTCATCTTCAAATCCTTGTACGGTAGGAGAGCGTGGAGTTGATCCCTGAGAATCAGTATCATCTGCATGCTCATTTCTGAAAAGCTTTGAGTACTTTCTCGTGAGATGATACAAGTAAGATACGATAGATTCCTTCCGCTTGTCATCCTGAGCACGAGCTCTCTCGATAAGTTTTTTGAGGGCTCTTCTTTCCGTCAGTGCTGCTCGGGAAGAAGTAATCCCCAACCTTGAAGCAGCTTGGTGGAAAAGTTCAAGCTCTTCACTGTCATTCAAGTTATTCTTAAATTTGCCGTCTTTCTGAAGCAACGAGATTACTTTTTCACCTGCCTGCTTCTCTGATTGATCCAATTCAAACACAGTTTCCTCCAGCCCACCAACAATTGCAATAATCTAGCATGACAAGAAAAGAATATAATCATTTAGCAAAATGAAACATACACAAGTAGAAATGAAATTGCACAATGTTAAGCACTTTTCTCTAAAAAAAGGTAGTCTCCTGATTTTACACACATTTAGACTGCCCTAGTTTTAATCTTTCAGTCAAGATATGCATATTCTGATACTAAAGCATTGTTGCTAACTATCACACATTGCATGATAGCTTCCAGGTAAAATGTCCTGACAACAGTAAAAGGACCGAGTTAATATTCAGTGAGCTCCAATGTTCACCAAAAGCATGCATGTGCCTGAAGTTTGAGGAGTATAAAAAGGAAAAAAGAATAGCAGCTGTCAACTATTATTAGAACAACCAAAAATCAATTTTAAATGGTGGTAGAGGTGGAATGCTGCCTATTATTCTACAGCTTTATCCAATTACAGAGGATTTCTCCATCAGTCAAAACTAAAATCAGGTTTATTTTATAAATGCAAAATCAACCTAGTGTCACTAAATCAGGCTAGCTTCATTTCCACATAAAAGAAACCGAGTGAAGATTCTAAGTGATTACTTTGTTGGTTCTCGCATAAGCTAACAAACCAAATTTTTAACTCAATTGTTTGAGTATATAAATTTCTTGATATAAAATATAGTCAAAATTTTGACAATGAGACTGTCATACAATGATATGCAAATAACTGTAAATGCATACCTGACAACTAATAGGTTCTGGGACTATTTCTTCGACATGTCTAAGACTTTCTTGAAGCGCACATTTTGCCTTTTCAAACTTTGTTACAATTGAGTCTCCAGTTATTGCCTAAGAGATCAACACATACATAATATAAACGATTCATAAAATAAAACAGTGCTATCAAACAGGATCTACCATAACAATCTTATTATGGATTGTTGGAAAATATCGCCTAAGACTTCATGTTCCTATTTTCTCAAAGTAACAGCTCCGTGGTAGGAAAGCTAAATTTTGACCAGGAAGAAGGAGGAAAAAAAGAAGAAACCCAATTAATTAGATCAAATTCATTAGTTAGGCAAACATATAAGCAGCTTGTACAGTTTAAGGCTCCAAATGTGGCACAGATCCTTAGATATAGGATTTGATCATTCCTATTTCTTAATGAATAATGTTTGAGTAGATTAAGGTCGTCAGAGAATTAGATCCTCTAACGAGTAATGACAAAGATAATCACTAATTCTAATCCATACAAATTTGTTCTGCCAATTTAACATGAAGTTATTGCCACAAGTAAAAAATGTTCAGTACAGAACATAACCTACAGGAGAAGTACATAATGTCGAAAAACAGGCGATCTTCATGTCAATTCCATATGATCAAGATCAGCAGGGCGTACATAGCAGATGTGAAAAGAAAACTCACCAGGTAAAGCTTGCTACATTCTGAGCAATGCTGAAGTAGGCATTTGGCTTTCTCAAGAGCAACATGCAAGGAGCACAGTGCTTGGATGCCGGACTTACTTCTGGGTCTTGCTGCTTCTATTAACGGAAAGATCTCCAACACCTTACAAACAACTGCATGGAGCACCCTAAACATTCTTCCATGTACCTGCTTACACACAGAACAAGTCACTTACCTCGGGGAGAAAACAATTGTTCCAACTACACCATTTTCTGATATATATATAATTATATATATATATAGAACATACGAAGTTTAATCGCCAAATTTAAGTTGAAATTAAGGGATATTCTGTTAATGTTCTTTGCAGAAAGTTAACAAAACGACATTAATTCGTTAACACGCCTTGTCTTGTAGGCATTGCAACAGTGTGTGTGAAACTTTGAAATCATGAAACCATCAAGAAAAGGAGTTTTCTCGCTCAAAAGAAGGGCAAGAAAAGAAGATCTGTCAGTGAAGCAGCTGTAGCAGATGCATTACTGCGACGCATTTCAGAGGCAAAAGGAAGGGTTATAACTACACAATTTGCTTCTAACATACATCGTCTTGGAAGTGTCAAAGCTGCTGCTGATTTAACTGGACGAAAAATGGTAAGCTGCTTCAAATTCTTTAGCTCTTTTGATTGTTTTCCTGATAGACAATGTTCTCTGACTACATGGTACACAATCATTTTGGATACTTTGAGAGTTATGATTAATCAACAGGTATTAGTTGGTATGTCTCTGAGAACTTATTTAGATGCCGCTTTCAAGGATGGAAAGGCTCCAATTGATCCTTCCATTTTGGTAAGGAAAATGTTATTAGCATGTCTTAACTTTTTCAATTTTCTTATTCCATGTTCTGAAAGAGGTCAAAAAATGAGAACTCAAGAGGATACATTTTTCTCATCTTTTCTTTCTATATGGCTATTTTTTGTGTAATATATTCTCTGCTTAACAATGTGGCAAACTTTTTGTAGGTGAAAGTAGAGGATATTGATGCTTATGCCCCAAAAGATTTGTTGATTGTGACAACTGGTTCTCAAGTAAGATGTTCTTGCTGTCTATCTGGGGACATGAAATTTTGTGTGATGCTGTCACAACAATATAATTAAATGTATTGTCCACAAAGATCATCACAAATTTACAATAGCATGCAAATGCGTTGATCATTGTGTCAGGCAGAACCAAGAGCTGCATTAAATCTTGCATCCTTTGGTAGCAGCCATTCTCTAAAACTGGGAAAAGATGATGTTGTTTTGTATTCTGCTAAGGTAATAATCAATTTCTTGGATACTACCATGCCTTTTGTTTCCATATTTTTGGTCATTGTCTTCTTGCACTTGGAAACTCCAATTTTATACTTTATTGTTTTGTTCTTATCTGTTTCCCAAATTGCCTTGCTGCCTGATTTTTAACAGCATTATATTTGTGACATAATGTCATTGTTTATGGTTTTATTAATAGATTGGACATGGTTTTCTTGTTATAGGTAATTCCTGGAAATGAGACTCGAGTGATGAAGATGCTAAACCGCATATCAGACCTTGGTCCAACGATCATAATGGGCAAAAATGCTGGATTGCATACATCTGGCCATGCTTACCGTGGAGAATTGGTATCTGCATTATTTTTCTTTCTTTGACACTTATTTGTAACTTTTCATATTATTTAGGTTGGACTGTTATTCAGCCTTCCACGTAAATGTTCAACTTACAAGATGAATCTAAACAGAAATGTAATCTTATTAAATTTTGTAGGAGGAAGTTCTTAAAATTGTGAAACCTCAACATTTTCTACCCATTCATGGGGAACTGTTGTTTTTGAAAGAGCATGAATTACTTGGAAGATCCACTGGGATACGGCATACTGCTGTAAGTCATTTATTACTTGAATGATTTGACCAAGAATCTGTGCCTTAGATCATCATTATTTCTACTATTTTCTTCACTAGTTAAATATTTCGTAGAACATGTAGTTGTTAGTGTGGTTTGGTTATGATTTTTGTCACTTGGAAAAAAAAATTAATGCCCTATTTCCAGCCTGAACATGTATGTTGATAGTTATTTGTCATTTTGAATTTTTTTATTTAATTTGTGTTATCTGTTCAATGTTCAAACTTCAAATTATATGTTTTCCTGGCAGTCTCAATGTAAAATTGTCTAGCCTGGAAGATAACAAATTTTGTACACAATCAGCTACCAGCAGAGATATTAAAATTGTGGTGGATTCTCTAAAATTTCCCTACACAAATCAGTGATTTAAAAAGCGCTAGGTGCCAAAAGGCACTAAGGTTCAAAAACGTCTGAGGCGCTAGGCGCTCGCCCGAGCGAAGCGAGACGCTAAAATATAAAAATATATAATATAATTAATAAATATAATTATTTAAAATTTTAAATAAAAATATGTTATTAAATTAAGAAAATCTATTAACAGTATCGAAAAGTAATCATTTCAAATAAACTTAATATTAACAGTATACTGTATACTGAGCCTGCTGACTGAGAAACAAGGAAGCAGCGGCAGCAGCGGGAAAGGGAGCGGGAGTGACGAGCAGCGGGAGGCGCGAGCGGCGACAGCGACAGCGACAGCGTTTGCGAGCAGCGATAGCGGCGAGCAGCGGGAGCAGGAGTGGCGAGCAGCGAGAGGCGCGAGCGGCGACAGAGGCAGCGTTTGCGAGCAGCGACAGCGGGAGAAGGAGCGACGAGCAGCGGGAGGCGCGAGCGGCGACAGAGGCAGCGTTTGCGAGCAGCGACAGCGTTTGCAAGCAGCGACAGCAGCGAGATCGGGAGTGGCAGCGGCTGCGGGTTAGGGTTGGGTAAGGGTTATATCGATTTAGTTGGTTTAATTGAACCAACTAACCAACCGAACCAGGACCGAAGCAGACCTAAAATCCTGGTTCGGTCGCCTTAGTTTACCCAGGCGCTCGCCCGAAGCATCCGGCGCTTGGGCTCGGGCGAGCGCCCAGGCGGCGCCTGTTTGAAGCGCGCCGCATGGGAGATTAGCGAGGCGCTCGAGCCTCGCCTCGCCTCGCCCGAGCGCCTAGGCGAGCGCCCGAGCGCCTTTTTCAATCACTGGCACGAATCCAATTTTTCATATTACTTAGTCATTTAGGTGTTTCTTTTCATGTCAACTAGTTAAATTGCTGACATGATTCCAAGATCATTAGTTCCAATCAAAATAGATGTCAGCTCGGTTGCACATTGTGGAGTATCTAAAACATGGTAACGTCTCTATTTTGCATAGCAAAGAACTGACTACTAGCTCACACAAATTTACATTTTGGGTAGCCAATGGCTAAAGATTATTTTATTAATCCAACAATTAAATTTGTTTGTTTTAAGTGAGTGATGCATGGTACCTATCTCTGCCCATAACTTATGTCTGTTGGGTGGGGCAATGGAATCAAATCTTGAACATATTGGTCAATATGGACTAACATATATCAGTTTGATGGCCAACCAGTACATGGACCAAGCAAATTGCACTCTGTTTCAATATGAGCACACTGCCCTGTAATCTTATTGGTACTGAGCTGTACCAGTCAGAAAGCCTGCCATATGCTACCTTTATCTGATCATATAACCCCAAATACAAACCTCAAATAGTCATCTTTCTTGATTCTTTTGTTGCCTATCCTCTTCTTCACTGCTGCCGTTGCTATCAATGTCGGTATGTAAATCCTCGTGCCTTTACTGCCTTCCCTCCATTACTGTACTGACCCATACCAACCTAGTCAACTTGGTATTGTGCAGGATTGTTAGAAGGCAATGTAGTTCCCTTTGTTTTCCAGGTTGAGATTAATCTTGTTATAACTTGCCACAATTTACAGAAAGACCATCTCTAATTTAATGTTTCAGAGCCGTCTAGATTTGTGCTGATGTTCAAGGTCTGTTGTGGGGAGCCATTTTATCATACTTAATTTTGGAAATTACAGGCCATTTCTCTGCTTATATCATTTGAAGGTTTCTATTTGATAGAGTTTTTTAGTAACTCAGATTTCTTGCACATAAAGTAATCATTAGGTTTTGGTTTATGGTGAAGGGGAAAAGTTGAGATGGTGAGAGGGTTGGTGTTTAGATTCTATGGGCAATTATTCTGGATCAAGTTTTGTAAACCATAGCAAATAGTTATGTATTAACATGTAAATTTATTGGATCAGATAAGGACAATAAAAAAAAGAGGGCAAGTCTGTTTAAGATGGAAAAAGGTGTGGGTGGGTCTCATTCAAGATGAAATACACCAAGATTTTCTTTATCACATATACAATTGTGCTTTTGTGTTATTTTATCACGTAAGCTTGGCGTGAACCTTATGCATTAGCAGTTCTTTTTGATTGCAGGTAATAAAGAACGGAGAGATGCTTGGTGTTTCACATCTCCGGAACAGGAGAGTTCTGTCCAATGGGTTTTCTTCACTAGGAAAGGAGGCATTAGAGGTTTGATTGTCAATTGTTCTTTGCTGTTTTGTGATGTTGATTCGTTTGTAACACATAATCATCCATGGCAGTTGATGTATAGTGATGGTGATAAAGCATTTGGAACGTCAGCTGAACTTTGTATTGATGAGAGGTTAAGAATTGCATCTGATGGTATTATAGTTGTCAGGTACTGGATATATTTTGAATTTTAACACATTATTTTAGATATTTTTTAACCAAGTCTGTTTTTACAGATGAAAATAGATATTATTGGTTTAGTTACTGTGATATTTGATAGTATAAGACTGTTAAATATGCATATTCTGACATATTCATTCAAATTCCTTAAAGAATATAAATTTGTTGTCTGTAAAGTTTATACACTGCAGGGTACTATCTGATGCCACATTTTCTTGGAGATTCTAGATTTCATTGGTTTAAATAGAAAACTGGACTTCATTTTCACTTTATAGTTTTTGTTCTATTTATAGTGAAGCTTATTCATTTCCACTGTAAAAAGTTGTGTATTGTACACATTAGTGGACAGAGTCCATATCGACCATGTTCTTGCATTCCCATGAGAATAGAAAGGTAAAGCAATACTTATATTCTAGATCTCCAGCTGTTCATTCTTTCTTTTTCTTATTTGGTTTCATGTATATGATTCTATCTACAGCAACATGATGGATCAGGAAAGAAACATCTTGTGTTGTAAATTAGAATATGTAACAATATGTTTGTTTCATTGCCTTTCATTGTTCGATCTATGGTCATTCCATTCTTCTGTTTTGATTTAAATTTCATGCATTTCAAGTTCTCTTTAATTGAGAATTGATGTGTCGCAACCATGTCTGAACAATCAAGTTTAAGATATTATTTTATTTCTGTTGTCTTCTATGCTGAACGATCTTTTATATTCTTTTTATCGAGTAATAATTATTCAGAACTGTTAAGGATAATAATTCTCAACGATTGCTTATTCTTATTTTACCAGCATGGAGATTTTGCGCCCTCAAGCTGTAAATGGTTCATCACAAGCATGTTTAAAAGGAAAAATAAGAATCACCACGCGTTGTTTATGGCTAGATAGAGGAAAGCTTCTGGATGCTCTGTATAAAGCTGCACACGCTGCACTCTCAAGCTGTCCTGTGAATTGTCCGCTGGCTCACATGGAACGAATCGTATCTGAAGTATTAAGGAAGATCGTTAGGAAATACAGCAGCAAAAGGCCTGATGTCATTGCAATTGCAGTGGAGAACACCACTGGAGTTGTAACTGAAGAATTGAAGACTCGATTATCTGGAAAATCTCGTGGTAGTTTTGGGCTCTCTGCTGCTGCTCAGGCATTCAATATGCGTGCAACAAAGCATTCAAGTAGACAGTTCAATGAATATAGTGATTCTTTGCCTTCAAGCAGGCAGCTTGATGAAGTTGGGGATTCTGCCATCGATGTGAACAACATAGAAATGGACTCTTCTGAAGGTACCATTTGCTCATAGACTAGTAATCTGGCTTTTTTTGCTGTGGATAAGAATAGTAAGGAGATTATGGAGGAGAAATGTATTGTTTCTTTAATAAGTAGCTCTTAGTTGTTTAGGAATATATAATATTCTTTTAGCAGCTTTAGTTAATAGCTTAGTCAGTAGATTTACTGCTTGATATATGGGCTTATGTTGTTCTTATCCATGTCATCCATAAATTTTATGTTTGTTGTATACCTTAGACTTCTGACACTATTTGATCTCTGTTTTTGTAGGCGAGAGTTTTGATGCTGATCAAACGATGCCTGAGGTTGCAACTAAAAACTCTGACCAAGATGAATTATCTTCTCATGCATCCCAAGAACCAGATGATATTGTTGAACTTGTCAAAGCATCTTCTTCTGTCCAACAGACAACAGCTAGTGACTGTGGTTTGGAAGAGAATATGGGTGTTGATAAAAACGGAACACCTGGCAGCAAGGGGCCTAACAGATTGTTAAATGCTAAGAAATCTGCAAAGCGTAATAAGTGGAAGCCTGAGGAGGTGCAAAGACTGATAATATTACGTGCTGGATTGGATAGCAAATTCCGGAGTGCTAAAGCGAGAATGGTTCTCTGGGAAGAGATATCAACTGATATGTTAAACGATGGAATAAATCGTAGTCCCGCACAATGCAAGTCTCTCTGGGCATCACTGGTTCAGAAATATGAGGTATCTTTTCTGTTTACGCCTTCAATTCTCTGCTACTTAGGGCTACTTCAGTGGCACATTTTTTATTTTCGAATTATTTATTCTGGTTAGTTCTTGAAAGGGAAATGCTGCGAAAAATGTATACATTTGTTATAGGGGTTGTCTTCTTTTTTTAATCGAAAAATGTATAAATTATAGTATAAATTTATTGCTCATATTACATTTTTCGTATGGCAGGAAAGTAGAAGAAATGAGAAAAGTAGAAAAACCTGGCCCCACTTTGCTGCCATGGATGAAGTTTTGTCCGCTGGTGACCAGGCAATGAAATGAACAGCTGAGTGGCTTATTATGTTGCACGGAACACCCGATGTGGCAGAGAAGCACCTTTTGATTGATTCGTAATGCCATATCATCATCACCAGAGGCTGTCTGTCGAGAGCAATCTTTTTTATCACGAGAGCACAGTGCGGAAATTTTGGTGGTGTGGATTGTTCGGAGGGTGTGATGAAGCTATTAGCTCTATGGACAATGCTAGGCAGGTTTTGTTCGAATGGAATGGCTATGTATGCTCCATTAAATATTAAAAATTTCCTTCTTTTTTTTATCTTAGCACTTTAACAAAGGATGTGACATTGATTGCTTTTAAAGATCATTCGCCTCGACATTGAAAAGTGGTGGCGATGGTTTCGATATTGAAAAGTGCTCATGAATACGCCGTAAGGAAGCAGAAGAAGACCTCAAAGGGCTGCGCTGCATGTCCAATATAATGGGATTCCGACGCTTTCTAACCGAACTAGCATATGTTCTTTTCCAGTGTACCTGAAGCGTCTCCTGTGCTCTCTGTTTTATCTTGGAGGATTTCCGTAAGGCATCCATCCTGTCAAACCTTGTCATAAAAGATTAAAAAGAATATACTGGAACTGTGGAGTGAAAACGCAAGGATCAATAATATATCAATATAGAGCCACAGATCTCTCTATATACACGCAATAACCAACCGATGAATGAAGGGAAAAAGAAATAATACATGAATTTAAACGCCTGTTGAGTTCAGGGGGCTGATCCCTTTTGAAAGATAATATGCCTTCTCAGCTTCCGACAATCGCTTCCGAAATATCCCCCACTCTTTTTTGCACCTCTCTCTGACCTGTAAAAAATCAGGAGATGTTTGGAGCATTAGGAGGGCACAATAAATCCAACAGCAATCCAACAAGCACGAGCGAGAGAGAGAGAGAGAGAGAGAGAGAGAGAGAGAGAAGCCACTTACCCCTTCCCATGGTGCCTTGCCGTTATCTGACTGGCCCTGCCAAGTAGAAAGAGAATGTCAAAGGAGGAGGCCTATATGACGAACAATCACAGAAGCTCTCACAAGACACTCAGCCATAGCAACACACTTTGGGTTGTCCTCGTACCTGGTTTCCAAGCGAAGGAACCACCTGATGAATGATCCACTGTGAATCTACGACTCCAATTTTCTCATGAGCCGGCTATGTAGAGAGATACAAAGATCAACATAGTCAGATATAATTAATTACAGCCAAAAGAGCAATGACAAAGTCAGTCAATTCTGCATTGTACCTCTACGCATTTTCTTAGAGCAAAGTCGAGGCCCCATCCATGGACCAAGTCATTCTGCATCAGTAATGCGACTTGAGGAATAGCAAACAGAGGTAGGCGTACACAGCACCGAAACAATGAAGATCCACCCTACCTGAATCATGTGCCATACACAACGCCATGCATCCCTAGAGAACACAGTTGCCATTATCTCGACGAACCTGTTAGCAGACAGTATTTAGTTTTGACGTTAAGACGAGAAATGCAGGCAGGGCAAAAATTAGTAATGCATGCATACGCTGCACATGGGGGCAGATGGGGGTCGGCACACCAGCCTGGTTTTTCCTCTGTTTCCCTATGACGAAAACAGACCATGCGTCAGTTACCCTGGTATAAAGGCAACTTAAAAAATAAATTCGGACCAGATATCAGACAACAATCTTGTAAACATTTATTCCCAGGCAAAAAAAAAAAGATTTAGAAAGCTCACTTGTGGACTTCACGGTCACCTCTCCTTTTTGTCATTTGCCATGTTAACCCTTTGTCAGGCTCTAATCCAGGCTGTGAAATCTCCAGTCCATGCTTCTTTACTAATCTGATATACCTAAGATATGAAAGTTTATTACGTTAGGCCTTTTTAAAGGATTTCTTGCTTAACAAATTCATCACTTACTCTTCGGCATCAAAATGCTGAACTCCTAGGTCCTCATCCCAAATGAATATGTACTCGTATGGGGCCACAATGTCAGGGTGCAAAAACCTTTTGGCATACCACCTTACATGAAGTAACAAAATTAGACACTTCTAAGTTTTGACCATGTCACGTAGAGTAAACACATAAAGACCACACAACTAGCAAGAGATGATCACCATTTAGTTTGCTTCCTGGTGCTCACATGAATAGCTCGTTTTGACCACTCAAATTCATCCCATTCAGAAGTTCGACCATCATAATGAAATAATAGTATTGCGAAATTTTCAGAGAACTGTAGGATAGATTCTCACAATCAAACAACTACAGCAAAAAATTCTTCAAGTAACAGTTAAATATATAAGGTTTAACTTGTTATCATAGACAAACTAAATAAAAGTATAATTACAGTCTACAAAGCCAATTTCCTTGCTCCAGTGTTCAAACTCCAGAAGCAAAATAACAAAAAGTCAGTGTCTGTTCGAGTTAAGAAACCATACAAGAAACTGCTTCAACAGCTACTTAGCAGTGTCAGAACCAACTTAGGGAGAGAGTAAATCCCTTCTTCATTCAATCATATCAAAAAGAAATAGTTAATTGAGCTGCATAATTCAATATGTGGCATGATGCAACATATTGAAGCAACTATGCCCAACCCATGAAACATGAAGAAAGCTACGCGGCATTAAGCAGCATCAACACTACTACCATGACTCAATGTTTCACATATTATGCAACCGTGGTAAAAAAAAAGGGGTGGGGCGAGTTTGTAGTTTATGTCAAGATGTTGTGGTTTCACAAAGGCTACGTAGAAGTGCTCTACTTCAAGTCCATACCCATCCCTCTTCCTTGAACCAGTTTTTTGGGAGCTACAAAACGTGTAGGTGGGAGTTGAGCTTGTCTGGGTTATTTTTAACCGTCCAAAGCCTAAGTACCATGATTACTAAAAGCTACATTTGACAACCTATGCCCAGAACATTGACCTGGGAAGGTGAAATGGATGTACAATTTGACTTGCATGGATCCAATTGGGAAGCCAGAACCAGTTCATTCTTTATTTTATATATGGAAAGTGAACAACTAGTAGCTCAACCTTAACGAAGCCAGTAAAACAAGATCCACAATAAGTTAAAAAGACAATCAATTAAACCTCCTGTATCTGTTCGCTAAGCAGATAAGCCAGAGATAATGATCAGAAAAACAAGCTTATAGCACAAAAACACATTGCAATCAGCAACTATTCTTGCACCATATTATAATTATAATCGAAGGTTCTGAGACCTCCATACATGCAGCTCCACTGCTTCCAAAATGAGCACGAAGATATAAATTGAATTCAATAAAAAAAAGAGTTGGCAATCAATCTGAGAGGGAAAATAAAAATGAAAAAACTGGAAAACAGGTAAACTAGTGATCAATCTTTAAACATGAACTTCAAATTCAAAGTGGAAAAGGAAAACAAATTGTATTGGACTTCTTCAAACCAAATGATGTGGCGGAATAGAATTTACAAACTACACGTCCATTAGTGAAATTCAAAAAAATCAGAAACAGGAAGTTATCATATATATTTGATTTAAGTTTCTGTATAGTAACAACAAAAATATTAGAAAACATGTACCAGTTGAGAATCCTTTTCTCTAGAACTCGGTTAACAGCTGAGTACTCACCTTTTTAACAGCAGCATCAATGTTCTTTTTCTGGTCATATCCAACAGTGAATGTCACAAGATATTTCTGCCGGGTGATTAGATCCTGCATCATTCAATTTAAACAATAGAGGCAACAACTTTAGGTAAGACAGAAATACACGTGGCCACAACATGAAGACAGGTTCCAGAAAATTGTTAAATCACAATTGAAAGCAAGCATATCCATATTAGAGAAAATGTTGACCGATATAGAATCGGATAAAGCTAGAGTCAAGACTAGCAGAATACCCATTTTGTAACAATCCCATGCAGCATTGAACTTCAAAGCTACACACTAAGAGCAATCTAGTCTAAACCCAATATATGAAGTTTAAGAGGAAAAGAGCATCCTATGATTTCTGAAAAGCTTGCTTAAATCTGGTTTATGACCAAATGGTGAATATTAAAAACAAACATAAAACACATAACAACTAGATCTAATTATTCAGCTTCTAGTTAAGTTGGAACTCTTTTCTATGTTGATAGCACGGGTTACAATCTGAGTCCAGGGGCCAGCTGCTGGACCAGCATGGTATTAGTATGGGGAAGAATACTGATGCTACGAATCAGTACCAGTTGATACCACCCAGATGTGAGAGTGAGAGTGAGAGTGAGAGTGAGTGAGAGAGAGAGAGAGAGAGAGAGAGAGAGAGAATCTGTGAGCTCAGTAAAATAAGCTTACAGAATGGTATATCCTATACTGCACTGAACCAGACTAAATCACTTGGTACATGTCTCGGTTGTCAAACTGACAAGTACCAGCCATAAGGGTGGTATTTTAAACCATGTTGATGAGTCTGGCAATAAAATATAACATATACCAAATTGAAGAACATCTGTTCAGATCATACTAGCAATTTGTTCTCATAATTGCTTAACTCAACATACGCTTCCCACTAGATTATCATACAAGATGACACACATGAAGGTTCACATTGGTTCATAACTCAAGCTTCTATATGTATATTAATGTACAAAGAAACAATCTTCACATTCAGTAGAGCTGTATAAACTTTAATTTCACAAAAAACTTGGCCAAGCTTAGAGAGCTGTCATGGCATGAAGCCACCGCTGTGTCACGAACTTAGCTAGAATTGCCTATCTCATGAGGTACCCTTGGACTAGCATGGGCAAGAATCCATGATATGATACCTTCATAAAGCATGGGGCAAAACATGACGGCATGGGAGCCAGGCAAACCCATGGCTGCATCAATTGCTTTTCACCATATGTCAACTTCAATATTCATTTCACATCAAGACTAAGAACATAAATTCATAAAAAAATGTTTCTTAGAAGAATCACGCCCAGGTTTGAGCTTTGATGATCTAAAAAACAATAATATACTGACTGCAAAAATTTGACTACAATATTCTTGCATAATTGGTTAAAGGGTCCGTTTTTAGTGTCTGAATGAAATAATATATATGGCATCTCACAGTGCATATTTATTGTCATGCTTAGAATCTAGCAATCATGTGGAAATTTTTTGTGCGTGTATATTCCACATATATGCAGTCTAATTGGAAATTCAATATGGTTATAACAATCAAAAAATAAGTCATGACATAATTCAAGAATATTATTGCCAAAAGAATACATCAACTATCAAGAAATACATCATTAGATTAAAAAAATGTCTTGAGAAAAATTCATCGAGAGCTACCTACCTCATCTGGGTTACCCCATAATCTGCGCAAATAAAAATCTGATTCTGGCACAATGATGCCAGGTGGTAGTCTTTCTGCACCTCTGGGATTTGTAGGAACATAAATCTGCAAGACAGTCAGTATAAAGAATCAAAATTCCAGTAAATCCTTTAACTAGAGTTGACATGAACCATTGTCCCATATCGTAGGGGATTTCACTTCGAAAAGAAAAAGTTCATCCCAACAAAATTCAAGTCCAATCTGTAACCAAATGTTGCATATATTGTTTGTGCATTATCAAGTAAAAAATATATAAGAAGAGATACATGTGCATATTTCCAAGAGACACAATCTCCAGTACCATATCTGTACTGATCCAGGACTGCACCAATACAGGTTCGAGCTATACCGGCGTATCGTGTGTCAGTACATTGGTACATACCAACTTCCAGAAAAAACCTGAAAAGATGTTGAAAAATCTTTAAACTTTATTGCCGGTGAAAGCCCTGTTTTGGACACTAGGAGGTACAAGCCCTATATTGGACACAGGGAGGTACAAGCCCTATGCTGGACATAACGTCAGGTTCACCCTAGTCTGCATGCCGATAGGCTATCGGGCTGGTAAATACTGACTGTACCAATAGGTGGTATTGTAAATATTGTAGATTGCATAATCACAAATATGCCCAGTTTACCCTGGTCCGTGCACTGGTAGGCAGTCAGATCAGTAAATACCATCCATACCAATGGGCAGTATTGCAAATCCTGTAAATTACATAATCAGATACCTACGTGTTGCATGTATCGACAAAAATATATACTACAATAGATAAGATATTCCATGGAAGTAGATTTAGTATATATATACATTCAGATATATATACACTAGTTTGCACAAAAAATAAAGTATTTTCATCATGTCGAGAAAGGACTTTCCAAGAGAAGAGGGGTTTGGATAACTTAAAAATTAATATAAAATATAAATGCAAAATGGATGGCACTATCAGCCATGCATTCCCATGTTTGTTGAATTATAAGTTTCTGACATCATATTCTCAAATTTTCTCCGGCTATTATTGAAGTTTATATTTGTATATTTAATTTTAGTTCTAGTTATACTAAAAACTCTTGTTTCTAAGAATTATCTTGATAGTTTATGTTTAAAATTAAACTCCCAGTTCCTCTCATAAACTAAAACAACATCTTCAACAGAAAAACATGCACCAAAGAAATATCTTCAATATACCTAAACTTTAGTTTGCTAGTAAAATATACAGATAGTATTAGGAGTGAAAAATTGATTTCCTCATGTTATTCATATTATTTACAGATTATATAAAGTTATCAACTCTCATCTCTCCAATCCCAACAACTCCAGCTAATATAACATTAGAGAAAATTAACTCAACATAAATGTACAGCCAGAAAAGTAATCCAGTTTCTTTCATTCACATGATGGAAAAATTTTATGAGACTACAATAGCACCATCTGGTCACATCGACAGTTAGATCCTTTTAATCATTCAAACTCCTCATATTACAGATGATCTTCTCCAACGTAACTATAATTAAAATAGAATACCAAATTCACAAGCCATTTCATTTTTTGCTCTGCATCCCAGATTGTGTTGTCCAAGGACTTCACAATAAAAGTGAATATAAAAAGCAAGTACAACAAACCATGAGATAAGCAAAAAACAATTAGCTGGAGCCAACAGCTAGAGAAGCAAAGCACCTTTAAAGTATCAGTTGTGTTTGAAGTAGCGTTATTTCTATTTTGAATATTAGCTGAGGTCCAAGCATGGTTCAATAAGGTTTGGGTAGTGATGCCTGAATTCCTGTCTTCAATGTATGATATAATACTGGAAGGAAAGTGAAGCTGCAAAATTTAGCAAGTAAAATTATCATTTCTTCTGGGAGCATTAGTTTTGAATATCAGAAAAAGAAAGTAGCAACAAAATCATTAACCTTGGTTATGCTGACTGTGGGAAAGGAAATGCCTATCAAGTAACCTAACACAATTCCAATGACTGTTGAAATAATAAGCCTCATGTTCTCATTTGATTTTCTGGGAAGGGCACTGCAAGTCACAAAGTAACATACATCAGATTATGTCAAGCATAAATACAGTTCTTCAGTGCAAAAGCTGCATAATCTAAAATGATTTAATAGCTTAGGTACCTGCGACCACCAGTTCCAAATTTTGCCATGTCTTCCAACTTTAGAATTGAGAAGCCAGAGCAATATTTCTAAACAAAAGCAGCTTCACATTGTTCGGGAGGTTCATAATTATTGTTAAATTATGAAAGAGATGATGGCATCACCACAATTTAAATATGAAGAACAGAAGTCAGAAGCACCATAAAACCTGGTTTGAGAAAAGGTGCCAACGAATTAACATACTGCACAGGCATCACAATCCAAGGATGCAAGGAACCACTAGAAATAATTTAATTATCCGGAAAAAAGTTAGATCTGGAAAAACTTGTAACCAAGTCTGCAAGCAATAAACACTTTGACCAGAATGAAAATTAAATATGCTGGAAATTGAACTGAAGTTTAATTCTATCAGAATGTCTTTAGAATAGTAGTGACATCTGGAGACCTTGACCACTATTTATAAAAAACCAACACCAAGTACAACTGCCAAAAAAAATCCAAAAATATGGAAGAAAAAGCATTCATGATCACAAGAATAACACCAGTCCATAAAGTAACTCAAAAGTTTCAATAAGAAAACATTCAAACCCCATGCATCATCAGTCTATATAGCTGAAATTTTGTAAAACTTAGCCTCGCAAAGAAGGAGAGAAATAAAATTAAAACTAAAATAAGATTATAAAAGACTGTATATGCAGCTGCAACAGGTCTTACACCGCAAGAAGTGATTTCCAATAGTTTGTAAGGAGACCTGGCAGCATGTCTTAACGGTCTGAAAAGATCATTTGGATAGCCATTTGAGCCCTAGAAATGGGTGACCTAGGCACAGGGAGTTGATGGGTAAGATCTTTAGAAGAGACTTGAAATCTACATTTCCCCATTTCAACCTCCATGCTGTCCTCCCTCAGTAGCCCATACACCCAGCAAAGAAGGAAAGGAACTCAAGAATGGACCTTTCAACTCCGATGGCCACCAAATCGTCTTTCAAACAGTGAACATTTAGAGAGCATCGAACCAAACTAGTCACATGTAACAGATAAACAAATCGAAACCATCACCGCTAAACATCTTAAACGTATAATGAATCATCGTTTCTCCTCGCGTCAGACCACAGCAAAATCTCCCATGAAAGCAGGAAAACACAAGCAAAATCATGCAATTCCTTGAAGAAAAGTAGGAAGTAGGAGGCGAAAAGAAATCACCTGGACGGGATCAAGAAGATCTGAGACCCACGGATCGATCGGAGAAGCAGCAGGCGTCCCCCTCTCGCCTGTATCTCGAATCCACCGCCTTCGGCTCGATCTCCAGATATGATTCGTATTTGGGATATCAACGGGGTCGGTTGATCCAATCGTCGACCGACGATAAATAGAAGAGACCAATGGAAGGGCGAGAAGGACATCAAAGAACACGAAAGAACAGCGAGATCATTAACTTTATAGGTTTAACGCGACACCTTCCCATACCTTTCGTTCTATTGGAGTAATTATCGGACCCTCAAGGTGGGTCCAAGCAAGATTCCTCAGGTAACCTTCTCGGGTACGAACACACAAGTTTCTAGAAATAATTGCTCCGAGTTTTAACTACCATTTACGGCTAATTCGGAAGAACAGCAAAACTTCTTTTACCTACTAATAAGTTCCCTCGATCACCCATGACTTTTGGTTGGACTTTAGATGGGACCCATATATTTTTATCCAATGCGAAAGCAGGTAGGTGTCGGAGGACATGTACTCTTTGTTCCGCAAAGGGGATTGCTAGAGGTGTAATTGGGGCGGGAGGGTTTAAGCCGGTTCGGAATCAGTAGACCGAAATCTACCTAACGGTTCAAGTTTTAAAACATGGACCCACCCCATTCAAAACGATTGCGACTGAAGGCGTGTTCGGTGGGTTAGGGCACGATAAAAGACGATGACGAGCACAATTCGGTTCACTCGCGTCTCCGATACGAAACGAACCACACAATTTGACACAATCAATTTGGTGATGGCTTAGGTTTATCTCTCTGAACCGATCCTGGTTCGACTCGAACCGGATGTGAACCGGTAACCGGCGCACCGCCTCCAACGGTACAAAGGAAATGCGTCAGACACCGCAGGTCAGCCATCGCCGCCAATGCCACGCCGTTGGCGGCCACCCCGTTCTGCCAAGCCTAGGCCACCTACGAATCGAGACCACGTCTACACTCTTCAGCATCGACTCCGCCCTCCGCTGGTGGTGGAGGTCCGGCTGCAGGTAGCTAAAGGATACATCCATTACGTTATGGTTGGGGTTGGAGAAGTCGGCCAGAATAGTAATGCCGGCATCGAGAAGGGTGCCTTCGTCGAGGAAGACGAGGTAGACGATCAGCATGCTGCTACGGACCGTGTGATGGGGGTGGGTGTGCCGGTGGGCTTGTGGGGCGGCTCCCAGTCGGTCGCTGGTGGCGGAGTTCCTCTGCTCGTCTCTCTCGGAATGGTATTGCAGATAAGAATGGGGAAACACCGCAAGATAAGTAGAAACTCTTCCGTTTTTATGGATTCATACATGCTGTTTAGGTGTGGAATGGCTGCTTCTTCGATTGCGGGCATCAGATCCCGCAAGAGTATACCAACTCCTCGCCCTCAACCCATTGCAAAGAGATTTGCATATGCATCGTCTCAATAGTATTTCAACACCATGCATCTCATCGGATAAGCCCAAGTCATAGATTAGCACTGCGGATTAGACACTGCACTTATTTTATGTCTGCTGCGCTCCACCTCCCACCGCCTAACGCACGAACTAATGGACATGTAGACTGGCTTTCCATTTGTTTAACTCCATGACAAAGGTGATGGAACAGTAGCAAAGATCCCAACCTAGTGTCTAGATTTGACAATAGGAAACCTTAAATTACAGCACTCTTGGGTTTCCGTGTGCCACGCCGGGACGTAGAATAGTGTGCACCAACACAAAGATACTTTGATTGCATGCTGGCCTCAAGAGGGTCTCTTTCTCCGAAGCAATCAGTTTATGGATTGCACATGTCATGACAGTCTTTTGAGTGTTGTTATTTATCAGACATGATGGCTGTGAGAGCTGCTGAGCTTTGAGGTATCTCCACAATTTACTTTGCAGATTCTACAACTGCACTGAGAACCATGAACCGAATAAGCTAACAGAGGAAATGTGAGAAGAGGGGAAAGCATGAGAACCTGTCAAAAGCAGAGCTGTGACAACTTGGTTATCATCATCTTCTTCCTTGAGAAATGTTTCCTTTTGATTTGTTGGACACTTGGATTCTGCACTAATTCTTATTTTGCCAATTCTTTTGTCTTGCTTGCACTTCCTCTGGGAAAAATTAAATTCTTGTTTACCCTTACAATTATCTCAAATTGGACAAGATGGAGTTGTAGAGTATGATTTCATATACTCCTAAACAGGTTTATAGTTGGGAAAACAGTTGTAAAATTCTTTATAAGATTTAGCAATGAAATTGTTTCATGATAGTCTTTGCTTGACCAAAGTTTTCTCAAACACTTGTTTATATCTGAGTTAATCCAGGCTTAATATTCCATCATCCATGAGTCCAACACCTTATTCCTATGCAAGTCATGACTAATAAAAAGTCATAAGCCATTATTCTTACATATTTATTAATTTAGTAGCAAATATGTGTCACTCATTTATATATTTCTGTCTTTGTTCCTTATAAAAAGCACATGACATGAAACAAAGTCTTTATCTTTATTTGTGCAAATAATCCTACAAAGTTTCAACAACAATTATTTCTTTATTTATTTTTCTTTTTCTTCAACAGCTCATCTAAGTTTTCCTTTGTAAAATTTGCCAAGCTACTCACATTTGACTTTCTGCAAATTGTTTATGTGGAAGGAATTGATGTCACAGAAATAATTGTTCAGATTCTTTGTATTATTAAACTTTGCACTTCTACTTGTAATCTTATCTCAGCTCTGAATGTTGATATAGAAGACATGGATCAAATAAAATGAAAGAAACTGGACAAGGAATGGATGGGAAGTCTGGATTGCTTGAAACTACTTGCCATGAGAAACTAGCATTTCATGTATGAGAACTTCAATTTTCCTTTTTTGAGTTGCATGTTTGATCTTTCCGCATGACATGATGTGTGAGTTTTAGGTTTGTGAAGGTGACTTGACCAAGTAGAGAAAACCAGGAAGTCTTCTCTCAGGTGCACATCTATACATCACCCACAAGTCACCCCCCTGCATTCTTTGTTTAGTCAGTAGACCCACTGCTATATATAGTCACATAAGTGTAGATTCTGGTCGCCAGTTCATACTCTCTCACATTTCCTCAATCTATTTCCTCTCTCTCTCTCTCTCTCTCTCTCTCTCTCTCTCTCTCTCTACATGCTGGGATTGTTGGAATTTCCAACTCAGAAGGTATGCCTGATGCAAAAGAATATGTACCTTTGTTTCCTTTCCATGTTCTTGTGGGATCTGCTTTTGTTTTCCTGCTGGTCTGTGAAGGTTATGGAGGATCTGACATCAAAAATTGTATCTTTGTTTTTTGTTTGTCTATCCATGTTTCTGAAGAAAATTGTTTAGAAGTATGGCTCAAAATATGATATTTGTTGCTGGATCCTCTTCACTTTGCTTTGGAGGAGAGTTTTCATTTTCCTTCTTTCACTTTTTTTTTCCAAATTGAAAATACTAGATTAACTGCTCAAAAGTCTGGAATTCAGAGGTAATGATGCTACAAAGTTGAGCTGGCAAGTTGCTTTGCCACAAAACAGAAGAACCAGAGCTCTTAGCAAAAGATGCTGCCCAATTTGCAGCAGTGTTAGCTTCTCTGAAGATATGGTTGAATTGTATCTCCAAGAAATTACCTTTGAGCTTCCTTCTTTCACTTGATTTGATGCTATTCTTCCATTTGTTTTCTTCTCTCAAGTTCAGGTTCATCTTAGCTGCAGATTCTTGTCTTCACATGGCATAAAATATTTCTCTAGAACACATGAAAAGCAAGATGATTTCATCCCCTCTCACCCCCCTCTTTTTTTTTGCTTTAAATTAAAATGTCAATCTGCCTTCCCTTTTGCAGTACATTGGCTGTTCTCATTCCTTTGCTTTCTTTCTGCCATGTGGTTGTTCCCAGTCCTGTTTGAGGTTTTTGTTATAGACCAGCTTTTCCATGCTGTCATGTAAAGATTTTGTTTGTTGTACACATTGTGGAAAGGAGACTAGGAAACCATGATCTCTCTCTCCTTTGTCCCTGCCTCAGCATCCCTCTCAAGCCCAAATACCACTCGATAGGTGCCTTCCTTCTCTCTCTCTCTCTCTCTCTCTCTCTCTCTCTCTTTGCCTTTGAGCTTTATACTCGGTAGCTCTCACAGTTTCCTTGCTTTCAAAGCTGTTGTCAGGATCCTTCTTACAGTATAGACTCTTCCTTTTGTTGTCATCTTTCAGTGCTTGGTTGGATTGACTCGATCGCCAGCTGAGGAGGATCAGATTGGAGGTGGAAATGGAGGGAGGAGACACCTTCTCAGTCCATGGAAATGGAAACCAAGTGGACAACAAGGCCTTCCATGCCTTCCAGAAGAGCTTCGTTCAGGTGCAGAGCATCTTAAATCAGAACAGGCTACTGATCAATGAGATCAACCAGAACCATGAGACAATGATCCCCGACAACCTTGGCCGCAACGTCGGCCTCATCAGGGAGCTCAACAACAACATCCGCCGTGTCGTCGACCTGTACGCCGACCTCTCCCTCTCCTTCACCGGGCCGATGGAGGCGTCGTCCGGGGGCGACTCCGGTGGGAAGCTCGGCCACAAGAGGGTTAGACATGTCAACGAGTCATAGTCGCTCATTGTTCCATGTTTAGTGTCCTCCTGTTGTCCAGTGTCGTGCTGTTCCTGCTCTTACGGGCCAAAGACCTTCGTCTTATCGCGTGTGGTGGTTGTCTTCCTTAGATGCTTTGATGTGGCAACAAGAAAGCAGCTTTGGTACCCATCAAACTTCAGCTGCATCTTTTCCCCTCTCCTCTGTGATTACTTTGATTGAAGCATGAACAGCCATATGACATGCCTTGGAAAAAACGTAGAACAGGTATCAAGAATAAAGCAGCTGAATGATGCTGCAGGAGACAGAGACCTCTATAAAGTGGCGCCACAGAAGAGGACAAACAACATAAAGCCACCTCACAGCTTATCATATCTGCTTAGAAGTGGTTCCTTGTTTTCTCCCACAGTGTGCAGAAACCAGATCAAGGAAACTGGCTTCCCTTGCTAGATTCCTTCACTCTCTTCTCCATGTTGATTGCAATGGGCTGTCTTCTAATGGACTAACCAATGCTAATCTATTTCATCAGCATGCTCAGATGATGGCCCCAGGCATCAATATGTTAGAAAACTAAGGAGTGGGTGATATGTTTCATGATGCATAGAGAGAATTACGGCAAGTGCATGTGTTGGTAGGGGTATCAATCATCCAGAACATAAGGTTTCGATGGATTTCCATGTGGACTGAGTTGACCAAACAAAATGAAAGGGATTGAAAGAGTAGGTTTGAAGCTTTTCCAAAGGCACTGATTGCTGAATATGACAGACAGTCACTCAATCCTTGTTGAGATGCTCCTGTCATTTACTTTCTGCCCCCAATGCTGATGAGCTTGCAGATGTTGTTTGCTGGTTGGCTAGCTGGACAAATCTGGAGGATGATTTAGCATCATATCAATCAGTGATCACCTGCATTCCCTCTTTATGTTTGTCCCAAATCTCTCTGCAAAATGCTCCTCAACCTAAATGTATCTTTCACATATATGTGCTGGATTAAATGCAGTTCTGTATACTTCTGAATTCTGATCTTTCAGGCCCTTCACTTCTTAATATGCTACACTCTCTCTTACATGATTAGAAGTGAATGCTATGTAGTTGGATGAAAAGTCTATAAGCGAAAATCGTTGTCGATGTTTGAGTCAACCCGACGTAATCCAAACTTGAGAGTGCAAGACTATCCGACGTAATCCAAACTTGAGAGCGCGAGACTATCCTAAGGTGGTGGCTGAGGTAGCTCCGATGTGGCTCCGAAATATCTATTCTGATCTTTCAGAATTGGATGTTTCGTTGTTGGATGAAGCAAAAGCTTAGAGTGGAACCTGAGAGTCGTCAGATCTTCTTCATCAACTCCTTGTATGTTTGACTGGAATGAAATCAATGAAGCATAAGAAGAAGAACTTTTTTCATAGAAGAACTCCAAATATGGAAAGACTTTTCTAAGAAAAAAATAAACCTTAAAAGTCAGAATTTGATTGTTCCATAAAATCGTCACGTTAGATTATGATATTTCATATCTTCTCTTCTCGTCTATCTATAAATTTCATAAATTATGATATTTTGAATCTTTTCTTTCTCACTATGTTAAGTTATAAATGGATGATATAATTGGATGAAGTAAAAGATTGGAGTGGAAGGAAGGGTTATCGAATCCTCTAACGTTAACTCCTTCTCGTATGATCAAGTGAAATTAAATAAGTATACTTAGACAAATATTACGGTCGATAAATATTTTTAAATTTTTAAAATTAATATTAATAGAGAATAAGAAATTCAAGTATGAAAAAGACTTCTTTAGGAGGAAAATAAATTTTAGAAATAAAAGTTTGATTATTCTATAAATATTATAAAAAGAGACTTACTATAATTTGACCTCACATAGGGAAGAATTTAATTTTTTTTTTCATTAAACATAAACCTGACATTAATGTTTTCTATTTCACAAACATTCCCATTTTTAATGTATTATTGTGCAACTAATAAGTGTTGGAATTGGTAAAATGAGATTTCATATGTAGTTTAATATAATAATGAAAAAATAAAAATAAAAAAAACCATTAGCAAATAGATGGTGTTATGATCATGATTTCATATTTGATTAACTAGAAGTGTGTACCAAAAGGCACCAAGTTCTTCAATGACAAAATCAATGGTGCATATAAATAGGAAATTCAAATGAAGACTTTGGAACATGCCCAAAAATTATTTTCAGGATCAAGTCAAGAATGAGAAAAAAGAAGAAATAATCTTTATCAAGTATATTTTAGGCATTTCTTTCATGTTTGAACACTTATTCTAGAAGGAGGTTGATATAAGTACATGTATGCATTTATTTAATATGAACAAATGGGAACTCCAGTGCTATTCTGGTCACAATAAATGTGATTGCTTCTTTGTCAAGATAACATATTTGACTATCTAGATTTCAATATAGCATTTATGTAGATAGCTAAGGACATGCATATATCCCTTCAAATATTTAAATCATTCATGTTGGTCACCAATAAAATTAAACTATTAACTCTCTCTTAAAATTTTATCGATTATTTGAATATTTATTTATTAAACTTAAATTTAAAGGATAAGTATGAAATAATGGCATATATGATTTTTTTTTAGAAACTATTATGTTTTTTATACAAAGAATAAATAGTGAAGACGGAATTTGAATGCAAAATCTTGTCAAAGTCTTTAAGAACCACTTAATTATGACGAATAAGATTTTTGCAAGTTCTCACTTTAGTCAACTTTAAATATATATATATATATATATATATTATTTATATATTCAACATTTCTTTGGTCAACTTAATACATTTTTATGTCATTATTTCACAAGTTTATATATATATATATATATATATATATATATATATATATATATATATATATATATATATATATATATATATATATATATATATATATATATATATATATATATAGCGTTTGATTCACCACGTTGAGCAATCAGTCAAAAGCGGAATTGCTTTTGCTGTATGCTTTGTGGAAGCAAAAGTGTTTCCTAGGTGACCTAACTTTGTCATCTTATCTAAAGTAGCACACACGGCTTGTGTTTGTTTTCTGCTTTCGTCCGTTGGCTCTGGTAAAAGCAAAAGCACTTCCTATAGTTGGTCTCATTCAGTCCATCACGTCTTGTTCGCCAATCATTTTGTCTTTCCTCTCGAGCCAGTCTTACCCCACTTCGTTCCTTGTTGTTGTTGTTGTTGTTGATGGTGGCGGTGAGGTCTTGATGGGGGGTGGGAGCTCGAGGGATTCAAGGTCTCGCTACAGATCCTACCAACAGCGGAGCCATTCGACGGAGCAGTCTTCCCCCTGGGGGCACAACTATTCTCAAGACTACGACCCCTCGCCCCCTCCTCCGCCACCTCCTTCTTGGAGTTATGCCTCCCCTCCGCAAGCGTACCCCCCGCCGCCGCCGCCGCAGCAGCAGCAGCAGCAGCAGCCGCAGCACAGCGCTGTGTCGAGGCCGAGGACGCTGGATCGGCGGTACTCGAGGATAAGCGACAATTACAACTCGCTGGATCAGGTAATCGATCTGTCTTCTTGATTTCTCTGAAATCCATGGAAGGAGGGCACACTAGTTGCTAGATTCGCATGTATTTAGATCATAAGAAAATAAGATTGAATTTGATTATGACATTTTGTATAAATATAATTATATCAGAACCCTTAGATCTTTGCTATGCGAAACAGTTTTGATGTTCCATCTGGTCAAACCCTAAGTGTGATTCAGCGGTTTCTCGATTTTAGTTGCTTTTACTTTCTTTTCCTCTTCTTTCTTCTCCAGCGACAAGTTGGAAGGAAACGAAATCATGTAGTGAGGTTGGGAGAGATCTGTCATGTTGTGGTGTTTTAGGTAGGGGCGTCTTGGTGACTGGATAATGGGGAGGAAGACTAGATGCAGAATCTTGGTCAACAGTGCGGTTGTAATTATGGTTTTGATACGAGAGAAATAGAAAACACAGATATTAGCAGTGGTTGGGATTCATGATCTTTGATGTGTGTGTGTCGGCAGGATTGGAAATTTTATATATCAATAGAAGTATTATAAAAGGCATGCCTAAGGAGCAACTGAGGCATGAGGCCTAGTGAACCTCAACTCAGATGGGTGCGCCTTTGGTCGCATAAAATTTTCTAACTGCTCAATGCCTTATGATGCTAAAGGTTACCTTTTTGGAGGAAAAAAGTGATTCCAATCAACGAAGAATCTTTTGCCTATTGAAAGACAGAAAGAGGCTAAAATGATTGGGTGTCACATATCAGTTCATTGACCCTCCCCCAGACCTCACATTGACAGGAGCCTCATGTACTGGGTACACTCTATTTTTATATCGGTTCATCCTCCTTGTCTGAGCCACAGAGCCAGATTATTAATTTTGGTTAGTTGGATATTAGTGAATGATAATTTCATCTCATTTCTACTTATTTCTTATCTCGCTAAATATTTTGATAAATACTTATATCATGTACTTTTGCTACACCACATTAGAATTCCGATAAAATTGGGACGCTGGAAAATCTAGCAAAGATGGGAGAACAAGGTCCAGTTTGGTTTCTGGAAAAAGATTCAAACTTAACCAAACTGCATGAAAAACTTAATTGAAATAAGTTTGGTTTGGTTGTCTATTGTATTTTGTTTCCAAGATGTATTATGTTTCAAAGGTAACTATACTATAAATAATTTTACATGAAATATTAATTTTGGATGACTTGGTTATCTGGACGTTATTTGGTTTGGTCCGTACCAGTTTAGCTATGTCTGTTGCCAAAACACTTGTTTTTTGTTTT